>NC_068917.1:15701805-16001937 GCF_023091745.1 Budorcas taxicolor | reverse complement strand
CAGAAATCATTGTTGAGCAGTACAACTTTTGCTCTAGAAGGCTCTGATCTACAATATCAATTCAATTCACTTTAAGGCCAAGCTGCCCTGTGGGCTGGAGCTTCATTTCTTCTATTACTCACTTTAGATTACACCCAGCCAAATCATCCCATACAGCTCTCCAGACACTATGTAATGACAAAAATCAGCAACATAAACATGATAGAATTTATTCAATAGAATCCCCTTTTCTATTATCAAATATCAAGGGAAACACTGAAGTCCAACCATAATTAGCCTTTTCCTTGTAAGAGAAAAACCAATATAAATAAATGGTATTCTTTTCCAACCAACTTCTTAATTCTAATCAATCTTGGCCATTGGATCTCAGTTAGATACTTGGGTGGAATAAAGCTTAATCAGTAGCTTGGCTGGGTGTTTTGTTGTCTTAAGATTTTTAAAATTAATTCAGAATCCTTAATATATTCTCGATTTAAATAGGTTAAAACATTGATAATGCATTTAGGATTATTAGAGTTCACAAGATATCAATATACAAGAAAATTCCCATGTCCAACAACATTTAACCTAGGAAAAAGTAATGCTTTCATTTTTAATACCTAGTATAATCTAGACTTGCATTGCTTATTCTTGTCAAAAATTAAAAATAAAAGCATGGGAATCAGAAGTTTCTAGGGGAGGAAAGGGAGTAGTGAAAACTTCAGAGGAAAAAAAAAATTCTTGCATCAAGTCTCACTAAGATTTTAGCCTAGTACTATCATAAATAAAAATCAATGAACCTAACCACCATTCTGAGAAATCACCACTTATCAAGTGGTTGATTATGGTGCCCAGATTATCATATCCAAATGAAATTCTGCCTTTGCTTCCTGTTTTCTGTCATAGAGCTTAATATCTGACCCACTTCTGCCTTCTCACAAAAGTTTAGAAAATTGCAATGATAACTCTTGTCAACTGCTTAGGGTCAAATCTTCCCCCTGCGACATACTTAAAATCTCTTTACTCATCTTCTTCCTTTGAACCATTTTCTGGACATTCCAATTCTGCAAGAATTGTAGGCTTTCTCTGAGGCCATTTCCTCTATCTAATGAGCAACTTTGTGTGTCTGTGTGTGTGTTTTTAATGTTAGCTTAGGGCTTGCCAGGTAGTGCTAGTGGTAAAGAACCCACATGCCAGTGCAAGAAACTCAAGAAATGCAGGTTTGATCTCTGAATAGGGAAGGTCCCCTGGAGAAGGACATGGCAACCCACTCCAGTATTCTTGCCTGGAGAATCTCACAGACAGAGGAGTCTGGCAGGCTATGGTCCATAGGGTCGCAAAGAGTTGGACATAAGTGAAGCGACTTAGCACAGCACAGCTACCATCTTGCCTTTAAATATTTTAAAACTCAAAGTATCTTTGGTATAATTTTCTCATTGTGCTCAAACTTCCTTCTTGTGGATAATTACCCATTACAGAATCCTGAACTATTGTAATGTAGTAAATAAATAAATGTAATAAATATAATATAATAAAAGCTTCTATTACAAATTTTGAAGACAGTTTCCTTAGGCTTCCGGTGAGGATGAACACCTCTACTGTGTGCTTCAAGTTTCCCTAAGATTTTCAGTTTTCCCTGAAATCAGTAACGGTTGCTAACTTCAATGGCAGCAGAAACATTTTGCTGTCCAAAACGTATAGTTCCCCAGTGTCCAATATATATACAGATTTTTTTAACTCTTCTATCCATATCCCTTTCTAGGAAACTCAGTTGAGTTTGTTAATTATATAAACTTCTTTATTCACTCTTCTTTTCTACTAAGTGAAGGGCTTGTACTACACTTACTGGGTCTGAAAACTTGTTTCTACTTTTCCTTTTATTCACAATCTAGATTTTCCCCTAGTACACTTCTCTAAAAGTCAGAGAGAAGAGAGTTTACCAAAATTAGCCATTTTTTTCTGATGCATTAAACTCCTCCATCCCATCAAGGAAACAACAGATCCAGGATCACACACAGACCTGGTGTTAATGTGTCAGTATCATATCTGGAGCCTCCGTAGAGTGCCTCACTGGGCCTGCGCTTCCCCTAAACTGTTCTAATACCGTTTGGTTTCTAGTCCTGGTCTCTTTGTACCATCATCACCTCCCACAATAACCATTTATCCTGAAACCCAGTTAATAATGCTCTCGTGTGCGTATGCTCAGTCACTTCTCCTGCACCTCCTGCATTGCAGGTGGATTCTGTCCAAAATGTGTCTGCATGTCACATAGCTTTCAAAATTTTCAAGGATGAATTTCCCAACTGTGCATAGTAGCAACACACACACACACACACACACACACACACACACACACACACACACACACACACACATCAACATTTAAAAAGAGATCTGCAATTCTCTTTTCCCTTTCTGAGTTTCATGAATCCTTTAAATTTGAAACCATGATCAGAAACTATGTATTACAAACCCATCACATTCTAGCTGGATGAGTGGGTGATCATTAACTTAAAGACAAATGGCTTCTATATACTTCCCTTAAAATAAGATATCCCATACTCCCTAGATCTCACATAGAGTTTGAAATAATATAAAGATGGAGAAAATCTACAAATGCCTACTGCTAGAAAATTATAGCTAAATCTTTCACTTTTCACTTCCATTCACTGGAGAAGGAAATGACAACCCACTGCAGTGTTCTTGCCTGGAGAATCCCAGGGACGTGGGAGCCTGGTGGGCTGCCGTCTATGGGGTCACACAGAGCCAGACATGACTGAAGTGACTTAGCATTATACACTTTTAATCTATATCTCATGTACAAACTACTGGATTGCAATCCAAGTGGAAAACTACAGTTCAACATGGATAATAACTAGTGACTAAAAAAACAGCTCCTTGTAGACTAATTCAGTGCTACTTCTAGGTAGTCCAGTGCCAATAGTAAAGGCTCAAACAGTATAGTTAGGTACCAAGGGTCAGAAACATCATACCAGTTAAAAAAGAATAATGTGATAATGGAGAATAGCCACAGACAAAGTGGCTTTATCTTGTCAAGTAAAAGTTTGAGCTTACTAATGTTTCCTTCACTAATGGCTTCACTTTGATCTATATACACAACTCTTATTTGCTCTGGTTACTAAATGTAATTCTCTATATCTTATTGTCTTCCAGTCAGAACACCATTTGTGGTTAATAATTGATCATACCCTTTCAGCAATTGATGCTGCTTATACTAATGAAGGAAATGCACACACATATACACATAAAGCATCGTAAAAGATAAACATATTGGTTTTAGTGTGAATAAACTTGAATTAAACAAAATTAAATATATGATTGCAATTGGTTTTCTTAATATTGTCTCTATTCTTCATGGAAAGGTGTTTCATCACATTACCTGAAAGAGATAATTATCCCTCCATGTAAAGTGATGAGAGCATAATCTAAAGGGCTTGTGGCTTACTCCTACCGTGTTTCAGTAATCAATAACACAGACAGACAGACCTCAGTCCCAACTAGATGAGCTTATCACATGGACTCAGGGAAGGGAGGGCAATTTCCTCCAGCTTGTGTTCAGCCTTGACTGATAGAAAATGAGCTTAGGACAGGCAGACATGAGCTTTCATATCACTAGCATGGATAAAGCCTTTTTCTTTGGGAAAAAAACAAAAGAGGAAATGTGTGAATGTGTAGGGCAGAGGAAGGTGTGCCTGCATAGGTCAGAAGTGTACATTCACAGATGACAAGGGAATGGTTTGTGTACTTGATTTCTTCTAAGGCAATGACAGAAAAGATTGGCCTTCACTTCCTTTGGTATTTCATACATGCTGCCTGAAAGAAAACTCAGGAATGTGACATCATCAAAAACATCGGGAAAGGGGATTCCAAGGCTCTGCCCCTCTACGAAAGGAACTAATGAGCTGGTGAAGACCGAAAGTCAATTCTAGTATGAGCCAAAACCTGAAGTCAATCAGGGAAAGCGTGGCAAAAGAAGCTGCTGCTTGTGGTCCTGCCATTCTTCATCGCCATTTTGGCAGCAGCCAACAGCATGCAGCCCATACGACCCCTGGTACACTCTGCTAGTACTGAGCTAGCAACCCAGACTCTACTTTCAAGGAAATGGAATCAAAATGAACAGCCTAGTGGCCACCTACAGGACAGATGCAAGGGCTAGCCTTTGTCTATCCCATCTGAGAGTTCTCAAAGCTGATGTGGCTTTCCAGGTGTTATTTGCCAAAAGCATTGAAGGCACAAGAGCTGATCCCAGCAGACAAGTAACAACATTAAAGATGAGCACAAGACAGGCTGTAATGGGAAATCTGAAGTAAATTCAGGAAAGGGATATAATTGACTCCAAAAAGTGGCCTTATTGAATATATTCTGTGATCAGAATATAGAGACTAGTGTATTTTACTTAGTTGCAATTTCAAGTGGGATAGTCTTCCAAAAAATTGTTGTGTGAATGATTGATGTTTGGATCCATGCAAGGATGGCTGAGTACATGGAGGCAACAGAAATGGTCTACATTTAACTAAACTAACTTATGTATTATAAACTTATTATTTATCTTTGTCCATATTTCTGTTTTCAATGCATATCTCTATAATAGAACAACAAGACCCTCTTCTATTTCTTTTAGAATAGTCAATCTGTATGGTGGTATATACATATATATATATACACACACACACACACATATAATATTTATATGTTAATACATAAATTATTTAAGTTGTGATTTTATACTGCTGGTTTTCTAAATAATAGTTTAAGTAATGAAAATATGCAATTGAATACCTATCATTACCAAGATATGGGTAGCAATTATAAATATGATTTTATTAAATCTTCATAATGACCTATACTCTATGTATTGGACATATGTCACAGATGAGAAACTGAAGTTCAGAAAGACAAGGAAAAACAAAGAAAAAAAGCAAACAACCAAGATCACACACAAAGGAAGTAGCTCTATACCAATTTAAAAGTAGCTATATCAGAAATTTTAAACCAGATCTGTATGTTATTTTAAGTCAGGATGTTTTATACACTATCTCCATGAGGAAAATAATAACTAAGAAACTTATGAACAAAGATACAGTATTGGTATTAATTGGCATTCCCTGAAGTTTGAAGCAAATACTTTTTTATTATATTATATTTTCATGCCAGTTTTACTCACATTCAAGATTTATAGATTAAATAAAATTAGAAAAACACTTGGAATAAAAATACAAATACATTTAAAAAGTTTAAATCTCTTGTGTAACAAGTAAAGCAAACCACTTGAGTGCAAAAAATAAATAAATAGTATTTATTCTGAGGGTTCTATGATTATTTTACATATTCATTTCATTATTTTAGATTAAAATCTATATATATCCAAACTCATAACTAAGAAAGCTCAAGCCCAGAGAATATAAACTGAGAGGCAAAGATGACATTCAACCTCAGAACACTTTCAAGCCACAGTCTGTCTTTTAATGTAAATACTGAACCTGCTCCAAGTGTTAAGTAACATGATTTTTATAATGTATTAATGACAATTTAAAGTGAACTTGATGTTGCTACTAAATATAAAAAACATTAACCAAAAACAAAAGTGTCACAAGATTATGTCCTGTAATTTTAAAATAGATTAAATCCCATTTTCAAATGGAAACCTCAACATTTCTTTTCACTCTGAATATATCATAATCTACTTGATAATGCAGGTTTTGTTTTACAACTATGTCAACATATTTTAAAAGACATTATTTATTCCCAAATAGTTTGAGTGTACTTGTACCCAAAGTATATGATACAACCCACGGGGAAAGGACAGGCTAGTAACATCCACAATAAATGAGTCAGGTGCTACATTTGAACCTGATTATCTTCATGTGAACTCCATTTTACTAATGTTTTAAATTGTATTTAACTAAGAAGTATTTACAACTGATAGAGAAGTTATACATCTACTGGTATACATCACATCTGTATAAAGTGATCCATTACACACACACACACACACACACACACACACACGTGTTGTAAAGTATAAGTTCTCTTTCTGTCACCATTCTGTGCCTTACCAATTCTCCATAACACCCTCAAGGCCAGAAGGATTTGGGAGCTGTGAAACCTGATGATGCTATAGACATTCCATGTCAAGAGTTAGCAAAAGGAAGATAAAAACTTCAATTATACCAATTCCCATGCTCTGAAAAAGCAATTATATCAATGTTTCCACTTGTTTCTATGCCCATTGTGACAAGCAATCTTTGCAATAACAACAACAAAAATCCTTTATGCCCATCTTAATAAATAGTATTTGTTAAAAATAATCATTTCAAAATAATCTGTGAGGAAATACTAGAAATACATATTGTCAGGGGCTCATCTGCAAAATTTTTATAAATGATTTCCTCTCTAGGAGAGTTTGATATAGCTCTTTTTTCTGCTACTGGATGGCTTCACAAAGATAGTAAATCTCTCAAGTCACTGTTAGCTAGATCGCTACTGGTCTTCATTATGTTATTCCAAGGCTCTACAGAGATCTGGCTTAAAAAAAAATGTATGGTAATCTATTCTATCTTATGAATCTTATAAATTATCATATTGTACTAAATCTACATGTTTGCATGTCTCACACTACTTTCTAGATTTTAAGTTCCTTAAAAGCAGGGGGTATATCTTATTTGATTTATTTCATACCACTTAACCCAGTTCTTGTTACACAGAACTTTTTCAAATAAGAGCTTATTGACCTAAACTACACAGAATTCTTCAGTGAGAAAATAACTTTGTCATAGAAATAATGAACCAATTTTCTTTTAA
This sequence comes from Budorcas taxicolor, assembly GCF_023091745.1. Taxonomy (NCBI): domain Eukaryota; kingdom Metazoa; phylum Chordata; class Mammalia; order Artiodactyla; family Bovidae; genus Budorcas; species Budorcas taxicolor. The sequence continues at coordinate 15,995,136 of NC_068917.1, read as the reverse complement.
ACTACTTGATGCTTTTGCATTGCCTCAAGAGGCTGATTCACAGATGAGGAATAATTGTGGATACATAGAGGACGGACACTGACACACACCCCCTAATGGAGGTCAGTCCTTTGACTTTCCCCAAATAGAAACCAATTTCTTTCTTGCCAAGGGGGACTATTCCACTTATCATCAAACCATGGGAAATCCAGATGGTGGTAATAATTTTACAAAGTATCAACTTTTCATTTAAGCATACATGGAAAGTATCAGGGTCTTCTTTGAGAAGCTTACTTATAATCACTAAGACATTTTTTGGGGGATAGATACAGAGATATAAAGAGAATCTCTGGATAGAAGGCCTCTATATACACTTTCAGATATTAGAAATATTTTCTTCCATAAGGGGAATTATTGTATAGACACAATGCCTTGTTAGACAGAATGTGCTAGTGTTTTACAAAAAATAACTCAAGATCGGTCAAGTAGTTAAGATTTAATAAGTTAATAAATGAACTACTAGATACAAGTATCCAGAACCAGTCTAAATTCTAGATAAATATTAAAAATAGTGAATGATTTAAATAGTGTCCCATATCATAATTGGTAGTTTTCTATGCAGGAGATATAAGACACACAGGTTCAATCCCTGGGTTGGGAAGATACTCTAGAGGAGGAAACGGCAAACCTCTCCAGTATTCTTGCTTGTAGAATCCCATGGACAGAGGAGCCTGGTGGGCTACAGCTTATAGGGTGGTAAGGAGTCAGACATGGCTGAAGTGACTTAATACACACACAGTAATATGCAATAATGTAGGAGTAGAATATCCATTTTGATGGAGAAGGCAAGAATTCTAACAAAGGTCAATTATATACTCAAATTCTCTTATCCTATTTTTGAACAAATAATAGAGAGTTGTGTTTCTCAATAAGGCTTCTTTGCATTTGGTTACTTCCTGTGAATTTTTTAAAATGTGTACTTGATTTCCAGTATTATATCATAAATGAGAATAGTTAATAGAATTAGCTCTGTATAGAGAAATGCAGCAAACCAAGAAAAATTGGAAGTTTTTACTTTGTCTTTTCAAAGGCTTCTTCCTGAACACTTAATTCACCTTGGATCAGATAACTGGGAAAATTTATAGTAAAGGTTCATTTAGTCACCAAGAATTTATCAAATACTTTTCAATTTATGAAGCTCCATCCTAGAATCTGGGGATAAAATCATTAACAAGCATAGGACTGACCTAACCATTATGGAGTCTAAATTTCAGTGAGAGTGAGAGAGAATTTAGAAATGAGATCGATGATTCATGAGTATAATTTCTACTGATGATAAATTCGATGGAAAAAAGGTCAGTGAGATAGGGAAGAGTAACAAGTTTTACACAGGATGATTAGGAAAGACCTATGTAAGGAAGTAACATCTGAAGGGACAGGAAGCTTTTGAAACTCCTAGTGGCTAGAGAACTCTGAGGACAATTGTGATAATAGAAACAGCAATAGCAGCGTTGTAGTGACAAGAACTGGCTGGCAGACTTAAGACTGACAAGAAAGTCAAGTGGCAGGTGCCGAGTGAGCAGAAAGGAGATAATTACGACCTGAGTCAGGTTTTGGAACATGAAAATTCCCCCAGGTTCTGGTAAAGTTCTTTTAGTTCAAACAGGGAAATAGGGTGATCAGATTTCCTTTGATGATCTCTTTGTCTAGATGGAATGTGGGTCAAGTACAGAATGGGTGTCAGAATGGTAGCTGGGAAATTAATCAGGAGGATATTATAGTTTTATGGGAAATTGATAATTTGAAGTGGGCTTAGAGCAGTTACATTTGAGAAATATTTTGTAGGTAGAGAAGTATAACTTACTGATGAATTGGATGTGAATTGGGGAAAAAGAAAAAAAATGGAGGCTGATGCTATGAGACATCTACGTATAGATGCTTAAAAAGCAGCTAATAGGGGTTTGAAGCTCAATTAAGATGCTTAAAGACCCCAAATCTAACATTTGGCTGTCTATATGCAGGTCAGGAAGCAACAGTTAGAACTGGACATGGAACAACAGACTAGTTCCAAATAGGAAAAGGAGCACGTCAAGGCTGTATATTGTCACCCTGCTTATTTAACTTCTATGCAGAGTACATCATCAGAAACGCTGGGCTGGAAGAAGCACAAGCTGGAATCAAGATTGCCGGGAGAAATATCAATCACCTCAGATATGCAGATGACACCATCCTTATGGCAGAAAGTGAAGAGGAACTAAAAAGCCTCTTGATGAAACTGAAAGAGGAGAGTGAAAATGTTGGCTTAAAGCTCAACATTCAGAAAATGAAAAACACAGTATCTGGTCCCATCACTTCATGGGAAATAGATGGGGAAACAGTGTCAGACTTTATTTTTTGGGGCTCCAAAATCACTGCAGATGGTGACTGCAGCCATGAAATTAAAACACGCTTCCCCCTTGGAAGAAAAGTTATTACTAACCTAGATAGCATATTCAAGAGCAGAGACATTAGTTTGCTAACAAAGGTCCATCTAGTCAAGGCTATGGTTTTTCCAATGGTCATGTATGTGAGAGTTGGACTGTGAAGAAAGCTGAGCACCAAAGAATTGATGCTTTTGAGCTGTGGTGTTGGGGAAGACTCCTGAGGGTCCCTTCGACTGCAAGGAGATCCAAACAGTCTATCCTAAAGGAGATCGGTCCTGAGTGTTCTTTGGAAGGAATGATGCTAAAGCTGAAACTCCAGTACTTTGGCCACCTCATGCGAAGAGTTGACTCATTGGAAAATACTCTGAGGCTGGGAGGGATTGGGGGCAGGAGGAAAGGGGGCAACAGAGGATGAAATGGCTGGATGGCATCACTGACTCGATGGACATGAATTTCAGTGAACTCCGGGAGTTGGTGATGGACAAGGAGGCTGGCATGCTGCAATTCATGGGGTTGCAAAGAATTGGACATGACTGAGCAACTGAACTGAACTAATGTGAATTTTAAAATCCCATGCCTTGATGAAATCATCTAGTGAATGATGTAGATAGAAAGAGGGCAGAGGGATGTTCCTAAGAAAAGAAAGAGTAGCCATTATTGTAAAGTAATTAACCTTCAATTAAAATAAAGAAATTTATATTTTAAAAAAAGACAAAAGAAAGAGCAGCCATGAAATAAGATGAAACTATGAAGCTCTATGGGAATCCAAAACCAAAAGAGAAGCGTTAAGAGGCACACAGTGCTAAAAAGGGGAAAAAGAAAAAAAAGAGAGAGATTCTTTTGTAGGTGTCAAGAGGGAGATTTTTCATGACATTTGTCAAAATAGTTTCAGTGGTCAAACTTATAGCCTATTAGTTTGAGTTAGAGAAAGAACTGTGAAATGATGGAAGTAGATACATTTAGCACGGACATTACTGTTTTCTTCATTGGAATATAATTGCTTTGGGGCTTCCCAGGTGGCAGAGTGGTAAAAAATCCGCCTGCCAATTCAAGGGATGCAAAAGACACAGGTTCAGTCCCTGGGTCAGGAAGATACCCGGAGGAGAAAATGGCAACCCACTCCAGTATTCTTGCCTGGAAAATTCCATGGATGGAGGAGCCTGGTGAGTTTCAGTGCTGGGGGTTGCAAAGAGTCAGACATGACTGAGTTACTGAACACACACACACAAATTGATTTACAATACTGTGCTAGTCTCTGTTGTACAATAACATGAATCATATATATATATATATATATATATATATATATATATATATATATGTTGCTGCTGCTGCTAAGTTGCATCAGTCATATCCGACTCTGTGCGACCCCACAGAAGGAAGCCCACTAGGCTCCTCTGTCCCTGGGATTCTCCAGGCAAGAACACTGGAGTGGGTTGCCATTTCCTTCTTTCTCTCTCTCTTTCTCTCTCTCTCTCTCTCTCTCTCTCTCTCTCTATATATATATATATACACACCCTCCCTGTTGGAGCCCCCCTCCATCCCACTCCTTTAGGTCCTCACAGAGCACCGAGCTGAGCGCCCTGTGATATACAGCAGGTTGCCACTAGTTATCATTTTCACAGTTAGTAGTGTATATATGTCAATGTTAACTCTCCCAATTCATGCCACCATCTCCTCCCCACCACCACATCCACAAGTTTGTTTTCTATGTGTGTGTCTCTAATCTTGCCCTTCAAATAGGCTCATCTGTGCCATTTTTTTAGATTCCATGTATATGTGTTAATATATGATATTTGTTTTTCTCTTTCTGACTTAGTTTACTCTGTATGATAGACTCTAGGTCCAAACTATCTTTTAAAATTTATCAGAGAATTGAGTAGTAGCGAGAGGAGAACTTGATGGCAAAATAATTTTTAGCTTGATTGTAGGAGATCTCATACATTTTTATCATGATGGTAATTAACCAAAAGAGAGAAAATACTTGCTATATACACCAAATACTACAGAGGCAAAGTCCCAAGAGAAGGAAGAGAGGCTGGAATCTAGTGCACAGATAACGAGGTCAGGCTGCAACAGGAATAGGAATTGATACTTCACTCTAGAAAGATTTTCAAAATTCATTGACAAAACCCTGAAGGAGGAGATAATGGTAAGGAAGTGAGATGTTTCAAAGTCAAGGTTTCTGGCGGCATTATTTGTGAGAAGTGAATTAAAGCTATAAAAGCAAGCAATTAAATGGAAGGGAGAGTTTTTGAATACAGAGTGGTGAAAGTCAATAGACAAAGATATGGAAAATGTTTGTTGTTATCAGAGCTACCACAATGATATCAGGAAGACGAAGACAGTTTATGAAGGGTTAAAATGTTCAAAAAAGTAGCCATATAACTGTGAGGTCAGTAAATACTGCAACAAAGATGGGCAGTGAATTTAGAAACATAATGCATACATTGCAGATAGGGTATTTGAGAGAGAAACTATGATGTATGGCTTAGAAACCACAGTGAGGAGCAAAGCAGAAGACTCTGAGCACTGAATGAAAGCCGAGGGGGCAAAAACTAACACTTTGAGAAGACTACAAGTAGTCAAATCCCATAAGGAAAACACGTTTATAACCCTTTTTTAAAACAGAAAAATTTAAATAAATTACAAATCAGAATGACTTCATCTTGAACTCTTACATTTTGAAGTTGTATTACTGCTATGCATGTAAAAACGTTTGTTGGGAGTCAATTTCCTGACCCTCAACTATGTAACGACTGCTGATTTGCTTTTTCTGAGCATCCTTGAAAGATGAACGGATGACACCTATTCACAAGATGCTGCAAGCTTTATTTCTCAATTTCATAAGATTTTCTAAGATTCATAAGATTTTCTGTTAACTCCTAATCTGTGGTATATGTGAGGAGACCTATCAGTTATGCTATTAATATTACATTGACTTGTTGGAAGAATGAAAATGCATTCTAAATTTCTAAGCTGACATGAATGTTTAAATACAATTAATGTGGATGTCAAAAAGATGAACTTGATCTGCTCTCTGAAAAGGCAAAAGCTGATCAGAAAAATAAAATCCATATAACTTAAATCAAAAAAACAATCCAAACTCTGCGGGCTTTGAGATAACTATAAATGAAGTCCCCAAAGGCCCTGATATAACCATATATCAAAAAAAAGATACAGAGAACAGTGAAATATCACACACACACACACACACACACACACACACACACACACATATCACCTAGTCTCCTCTATAATCTTTCGACTTTGGTCAAGCATCCTGATTGCCTTTCCTTAGACCAGGAATAAGTTTGATCTTCTAAAGTATTAGATGTGTAGCTCAAGAAAAAGTGCAAGTTACACCCTGGGGCTCAAAAATAAGCTTGTACAGCTAAGGAACTTAAAAGAATTCAATATCAGTTCTAATTAGGCCCCTGCAGGCTGTTGAATACTGACTTCTGAACAACATCCCCAAAGTACTGAAAATGTTCTAGTTCCTAGGATTAAGAGAAAGTAAAAAATGGCAATAGGACACTTATTTTACTCAATTCTCTCTTCTGAGTAAGGAAGATAATATATAGATAAATAAAAATAGGCTTCAGGGAGTGAATTTTGTTTGACTCACTATGTCATTTGCCATTTTCTATAAAAAGTATTGACAGAAAGAACTGCTGAATGGTTTCATGATGATTTTATTTTTCTTACATTAAAATTTTTTAATTATATTGCAACTAAAGCAAGGGGAAAAGGAGAGATATAAGTACAAGGTGTCAAGCTCATCCCTAAGGTGTATAATTTCATTTGAGGATGTACATGATTTTGCAACTGGGTTTCCTAGCAAATATTTGATTTTATTCAAAGTAATACACTGAAAGTAGGTTTCTGCCATGCATTTCAAAGTAAAACTAGAACCCTAGGAAATTTACAAACTTGCTAAAAATAAACAAACAAACAAACCGAAGTAATATGAATTGAAGTCAAAGAACATGTGATTCGGAACATGAGAGGAATGCTACATCGGCCCTCTACTGGGATTCAGATTTGGCATGACTCATCACAGAAAAGTTCAGTACTTTAGCAATCTAAACTATATCAAAGAAACCACTAGAATAAGCAACACTTTCAACAATGAAGTGATTACCTTGACCTTGATTACCATAAGTTTCATACCTAATATTAGAAGAACTTATGAAATGCTTCTCCTTCCTAACCTAAAATAATTATTCTGCTTAGACAAGCTACTTAGAATTTTGCAGGTCTTATCTAATTAACATATTCATGCTTCTCATGGGAATTTTTATCTGTTTCCTTTGAAAGTCTTGGTTCCTAGAAGTGTTGAATGTTATAGATGGTTTATTTACTTTCTTTTTAAATTTTAGTTTAAAATTTTAATTTTTAAAATTTTATTTTTATTTACTTGATTAACAAAATTTTAAAGGAAAAAAGAAATCCACAGGCCATGCTGTAGAGTGAAATCATTCATTCCACATCAGCCCCCATCTAACCTGTTCCTATCCCCTATCCAACTATTTCAATAATTTTTAAATATTTCATAATTTATATATGCAAACATATATAATTTATTTATAATTTATATATAAAAAACAAACCTAATTGCTATGATGTGAACACTTCCACCAACATCACAGGTCAGATCAAGCTACCAGCATAATATTGTAAATGGAATTAGTTAAGCAGTTGTACACCATGCACCATACTATAGAATATTTTCATTATAAAAAACTAGGGAAAAACCATAAATAACTTTAAGAGCATAGATTATAGGAAATGGTAGAATAATAATTAGGTATTCATGAATTGAATAACTACTTTTGCTTAAAACATGATTTAAATCCTAAGTTCACATAATTTAATTATTTAAAATGAACTGGTCAGGGAGAAGGAGGGAAAAAATAAAAGTAAAAATGACTTGGCTTATGAACTACCTCACAGAATTCCTGAAAATGTAAGACTGACTTTTGTGAGCTGGTATAATGGCCATAGCCTTACTGTTTAGGTTGGTGTTATGACACTATTGTCAGAATAGATGATCATTCCAAATTTTGATAGATATTGCAGACAAAGAATATCACCTGCCATATCATGGCCATAGTTTCAGCCATCAAGCCGTCAGCCACTGCAGCTGCCCACTGTGCAGCCTCAGGGGATTCAGGATGCTAAAAAACAGGATATTGGCTCTAGATAGCTACAGTGCGTACTGAAGGAAGGATTTCAGTGAGCCCAGACTGTTGCATCTTCCCATACCAAAAAAAAAAAAAAAAAAGCTAACTTCATTAACATGAGATATTTAACTACCTGTTCTTTGTTAGTTTGTTTCTTTGGGGTTTTATTTTGCTTGTTGCTGTTTTGGGCAAAAATTTCTATATATCCTGTTCCTCCCTTACTTTTTGACTAAGTCCTATGAACAACCACAAAACAAAACATACTATTTTTAAATTGTGCACTTTTTCAGTCAACGCTACTGACAAATTGTCTTGAAAAGTTTACTGTTACTTTACTAATCCATAGACATGTGAATATTTATTAGTCATTTATGTTTCTACTTCTGAATTATCAGATGATACCCTTTAATTTGTCTTTAAGGAACTGCTTTATTTTCACTTGAAATATATGTCATATAAACACTCTATCTTTAATGTGTGAAGAATTAGTTGGTAATAAGATACAATCTGTCAACATTCACCTTTAAGGCTTCTTGGTTTCAGGCCAAGTGTGAAACCCACCTACTAGATTCCACATTCATTCTCTGCTATATAATTTTATATTCACTAACCTATTGTATGGACATTGATATGTTTATACTATGAAAATGGATATGATTTTATGTAAGAGATCATTTTTGTATTTTTTTCTTATTTTCTATATCTAGACTGTGACCAGATACTAGCTTCTGATAAGAAAGTTAGTATCTCTCTCCATGTAGTGTCCCCAACCCATGGTTGGAGTCAAACCATGGGTTTCTTACATGATTCAGTTCAGTTCAGTCTCTCAGCCGTGTCCGACTCTTTGCGACCCCATGAATCGCAGCATGCCAGGCCTCCCTGTCCATCACCAACTCCTAGAGTTTACCCAAACTCATGCGCATCGAGTCAGTGATGCCATCCAGCCATCTCATCCCCTGTTTTCCCCTTCTCCACCTGTCTCCAATCCTTTCCAGCATCAGGGTTTTTTCCAATGAGTCAATTCTTCACATGAGGAAGTCAAAGTATTGGAGTTTCAGCCTCAGCATCAGTCCTTCCAATGAATACCCAGTACTGGTCTCCTTTAGAATGGGCTGGTTGGATCTCTTTGAAATCCAAGGGACTCTCAAGAGTCTTCTCCAACACCACAGTTCAAAAGCATCAATTCTTTGGTGCTCAGCTTTCTTCACAGTCCAACTCTCACAGCCATACATGACCACTGCAAAAACCATAGCCTTGACTAGACAGACTTTTGTTGGCAAAGTAATGTCTCTGCTTTTGAATATACTATCCAGGTTGGTCATAACTTTCCTTCCAAGGAGTAAGCGTCTTTTAATTTCATGGCTGCAATCACCATCTGCAGTGATTTTGGAGCCCCCCCAAAAATAAAGTCTGACACTGTTTCCACTGTTTCCCCATCTATTTCCCATGAAGTTATGGGACCAGATGCCATGATTTTCATTTTCTGTATGTTGAGCTTTAAGCCAACTTTTTCACTCTCCACTTTCAGTTTCATCAAGAGGCTTTTTAGTTCCTCTTCACTTTCTGCCATAAGGGTAGAGTCATCTGCATATTTGAGGTTATTGACATTTCTCTCTGCAAACTTGATTTCAGCGTGTGTTTCTTCCAGGCCAGCATTTCTCATGATGTGCTCTGCATAGAAGTTAAATAAGCAGGGTGACAATATACAGCCTTGACGTACTGCTTTTCCTATTTGGAACCAGTCTGTTGTTCCATGTCCAGTTCCAACTGGTGCTTCCTGACCTGCATACAGGTTTCTCAAGAGGCAGGTCAGGTGGTCTGGTATTCCTGTCTCTTTCAGAATTTTCCACAGTTTACTGTGATCCACACAGTCAAAGGCTTTGGCATAGTCAATAAAGCAGAAATAGATGTTTTTCTGGAACTCTCTTGCTTTTTCCATGATCCAGCAGATGTTGGCAATTTGATCTCTGGTTCCTCTGCCTTTTCGAAAACCAGCTTGAACATCAGGAAGTTCATGGTTCACGTATTTCTGAAGCCTGGCTTGGAGAATTTTGAGCATTACTTTACTAGCATGTGAGATGAGTGCAATTGTGCGGTATTTTGAGCATTCTTTGGCATTTCCTTTCTTTGGAATTGGAATGAAAACTGACCTTTTCCAGTCCTGTGGTCACTGAAGAGTTTTCCAAATTTGCTGGCATATTGAGTGCAGCACTTTCACAGCATCATCTTTCAGGATTTGAAATAGCTCAACTGGAATTCCATCACCTCCTCTAGCTTGTTCATAGTGATGGTTCCTAAGGCCCACTAGACTTCACATTTCAATATGTCTGGCTCTAGGTGAGTGATCACACCATCGTGATTATCTGGGTCATGAAGATCTTTTTTGTACAGTTCTTCTACAGTTCAGATTGATTATATTCTCTGTAGCCAAAGATGGAGAAGCTCTATACAGTCAGCAAAAGCAAGAAAGTGAAGTCACTTAGTCATGTCCAACTCTTTGTGACCCCATGGACTGTAGCCTACTAGCTCCTCTGTCCATGGGATTTTCCAGGCAAGAATACTGGAATGGGTTGACATTTCCTTCTCCAGGGGATTTTCCCAGCCCAGGGATTGAACCCAGGTCTCCCACATTGCAGGCAGATGCTTTACCATCTGAGGCACAAGGGAAGCAAAAGCAAGACTGGGAGCTAACTGTGGCTCAGATCATGAACTCCTTATTGCCAAATTCAGACTTAAATTGAAGAAAGTAGGGAAAACCACTAGACCATTCAGCTATGGCATAAATCAAATCCCTTATGATTAAAAACTGGAAGTGAGAAATAGATTTAAAGGACTAGATCTGATAGACAGAGTACCTGATGAACTATGGATGGAGGTTTGTGACATTGTACAGGAGACAGGGATCAAGACCATCCCCAGGAAAAAGAAAGGCAATAGAGTAAAATGGCTGTCTCAGGAGGCTTTACAAATAGCTGTGAAAAGAAGAGAAGTAAAAAGCAAAGGAGAAAAGGAAAGATATTCCCATTTGAATGCAGAGTTCCAAGGAATAGCAAGGAGAGATAAGAAAGCCTTCCTCAGTGATCAATGCAAAGTAATAGAGGAAAACAATAGAATGGTATAGACCAGAGATCTCTTCAAGGAAATAAGGACAGAAATGGTAGGGACCTAACAGAAGCAGAAGATATTAAGAAGAGGTAGCAAGAATACACAGAACTGTACTCTTGCCTGGCAAATCCCATGGACGGAGGAGCCTGGTGGGCTGCTCTCCAAGGGGTCACAAAGAGTCGGACACAACTGAGCGACTTCACTTTCACGTTTCACTTTCATGCATTGGGGAAGGAAATGGCAACCCGCTCCAGTGTTCTTGCCTGGAGAATCCCAGGGGCAGTGGAGCCTGGTGGGCTGCCGTCTCTGGGGTTGCACAGAGTCGGACATGACTGAAGCAACTCAGCAGCAGCAGCAGCAGTACATGATTACAGGAATGTTTCAAATGAAAAATCCCCAGTGCTCAGGTGCTATTAAACTTCTGCTTGTGTCATCTTCTCTGATGGTCCATTGGACAAAACCAAGATGCATAACAAAGACTAGAATCATGTAAAAGAAACCTCCAAAGAGCTTGGCTATTGGAAGCTATGATTCACTTGAGACCATTAAAGCAACATTCTAGTTTACTGTTCTTCATAGTTCATATTACAACAACAAAGAATACAGAGCAAGTGAAAACTACTTAGCTATCCTTCTGAGTGTTTCTTTCCATATGTGAAACTAAGTTCATTACTAGTTATTAGTCAATGTTAATTCATTGTATAAATACTATCTTTCATATAAAATACAACTTAACATTTGCCTGATTTGAGGAAAATTCTGTTATCTATAATTGTAGGGAAGGCTGGAGCTATGCTCAAATATTTTATACCAAGTAAGTTTCCACAGTTATTCACTACATCACCCATTTGAAAATCTCAGTGAACATTAAGATTCAAATCATAAGAGTATATAGGTCAAAATATCATTATCTATTAAAATTAGTCCAAGTCTTTAGATATAAAAGTGAACAGCTAACACATTTCACAGATTTTGTCATGTATAAAAATAACTCATATGCTTCTAACGTGTTTGCAAGACATTGCAAGGAACAATTGATAGACAAGAAAGAACAAAAACAACCACGTGGTTTTTCATACGTTCAACAGCATTTGGAATCATGAGACTGAACTTAGCCCCTACCAACTGTGTGTGTTAAGACACCTGCTCTACGACTAGACAGAAGTTAATGATTTGTGATGTTTAACGGTCCAAAGTGAATCACAGAGCTAAATCAAAATGTGGCAAGAATTGCTGCATTCTCGAGGCTCCAGGGAAAAACACTTTCTTCTTCCAGATTCTAGCAGCTGCCAACTTTCTTTGGCTTATACCCACATCACTACACTATATGGTTCATATTTCCTTCTCTTCTATAATCAAATCTTCCACCACCTCCCTCTTATAAAAACTTGTGACTACATTTAGGATTCATTCAGATAATCAGTATAATCTCTCATTTCAAAAGCTTTAACTTAATTACATCTGAAAAGCTTCTATTGTCATATCAAGTAATATATACAGGGTTTGGGCATTAGAACATGCATTGATTTGGGAACCTTACTTAGCTTACTTAATAATCATCTCAAAATGCAAATGTTGCACAGATCACAGACATGCCCAAACAGCTCCCTACGCTGGATAATACAAATGACTGCTGCCTCTTACCAGTTAGAGCTTCAGCATCACATTTATCTTCCCTTCTTCTAGATAAGATTTATCAAGTTACCCAAGCATAAAACAAATCAAACTTCCCAATAGAATTTATTCCAGCACAACATTCACTTCTTTAAACTCTCTCCAAAATTAACAAACAAAAGCCAAAATCCTGTAATAAGACTTTTATATCATTCTCTTTCTGGCATATCCATTGTTCCCATGCTGTGGATTCTCCTTCACAGAAGTAAGCAACAAATAGAAACATATTTAACTACTATTGAGTTCCTGGTGGTCTCTGGCTGGTGGTTTTTGATGTGTAAAAAGTCACAAGGTATCAGAACATATCTGAAATCCACATAATTAAAAATATTAGCATTAGAATACTCCACATATTTTTTAAATGCTACAACACAGCAAGAAAAGGGGAAACAACCTAATGTAAATATTGAGAAAGAACCTACACTTACCAAGTGAAAAAAAAAAAAACTGTAATGATGAAAATAATATGAAGAGAGACTTGACTTCATTAGCAAGTAAGGAAATATATTAGTAAATTAAGACCGCAAAACAAGTTTCAAATTGCCTAGCACTTAACTCAAGGAATTAATGAAGTATGACCTAATCAGATTTTTTTTTTCTATTTACTTTCTTTTTTTTTTTAAGTTTTTTATTTTTTTAATTTTAAAATCTTTAATTTAAATTAAAAGAAAAACTCACATTGCTAGTGTGAACACAAATTGGTCAATCACATCACATTAAAATTACCTTGTAAAGCTGACTAGCAATGTTCCTGATAAAAATTTTAATATGAAAAAATAAAATTTCAAAAGTCCGCTGGGATAGAAACATTTTTTTTTTAAATTTCAGTCTTTCCATTCCACAGGATAATACTGTAGTGAAAATGAATGAACAATAGCTACAATATGGATGGATATGAGTGAAGAAAAAAACAGCGATCAGGAAACGGTATATTTATAAAGATCGAAACAGAAAAATTAACAATAAAGTATTTTTAAGGCCTTATATGCATGGTAACTACAGATAAAATTTCAGACAACAGCAGAGCATATGTTTATATTTTTATAAACTCCAAATAGCAAAATAACTATATGTTATTTTTAATTACTATTGTTTGTGATAAAAGTACATCTACAGAAAAGAAGGAAGGGAATTATCAACAAAACTTATACTAAGGAGGTACACACTGATCTTTGTAATGGCCTTCACTATATTCGATTCTGTGGTGGGGGTAGGGTAGGCTTACCTAATTATGTTGTGTTGTACACACACACACACACACACACACACACACACACATATATATGCATACACGATAGAAATGCAATTATATAGATTAATATTATACATTTAAAAATAAATACTAATTTTAAAAACTGCTATTTAAATATAATACTAATTATACATAATGGAATATTACTCAGACATAAAAAGGAACACATTTAAGTGAGTTCTAATAAGGTGGATGAACCTAGAACCAATTATACAGAGTGAAGTAAGTCAGAAAGAGAAAGATAAATATTGTATTCTAATGTATATATACGGAATCTAGAAAAATTATGTTGAAGAATTTATTTCCAGGGCAGCAATGGAGAAACAGACATAGAGAATAGACTTATGGACAAGGGGACAGGGGAGGAGAGGGTGAGATGTATAGAAAGAGTAACACAGAAACTTACACAACCGTACGTAAATTAGATAGCCAATGGGAATTTGCTGAACGGATCAGGAAACTCAAACAGGGGCTCTGTATCAACCTCTGGGGAGGGCTGGGGAGGGAGATGGGAGGGAGTTTCAAATGGGAGGGGGATATATGTGTACCTATGGCTGATTCATGTTGGGGTTTGACAGAAAACAATAAATTCTGTAAAGCAATGATCCTTCAATTAAAAAAAAAAAAATACTAATTTGGAGCCAGACTTCTCCTTGGCTAATATTCTAAGTAATAGCAGTAGTGAGAAGCCATTCTGTAACTAATTCTTTCCTCTTCAAAATTTAAAACCACTGACATTACTTCAGTAATGCTTTTTCCTGATCTTGGTGTTTCTACTTTCAGAGCTCTCTCTGAATTTTCCCTGTAGGCAGATTCACTTGCAAACGTGCCACATCATTTGGCTAGCTGCTCTTAAATTTGCTTTAGCCTGCCTAATCTCCTTGACCTATTTGATTGAGGAATTGTGTCCTTGCACATAAGCAATGTGACTAAGATAATTTGCCAGATAGTCTAACCCTCAGGCCTGTGAATTATTTTACTCTTATGGAAACTGTTTTATTTCCTGGCTCACAACATTTACCTTTAGATATTTTATTTTTTTCTTTCCCACATTGCCAAGGGTCCCTGTGTTTCAGCATGTGTATTTTTTAAATGGAGAAAGACTCTATGGTCCTTGCCCCTCTCCCCATGTCCTCTGCCTGCCTTTTGCCTGTGGAGAAAGTTTAGCCAAAGTTTAGTTGAAGAAGTGAGAAAATGCAGGAAAAAATAAAAACAGCCAAAGGAGACCAGATAATTATAATGTAGTCATTGGCATAATCAAGGACGTTTAGTTCCTTCTCAAAGGCTATAGATAATATCCTGAGCCACATTTTGTGAGCTGTCTACAGATTCTGAGATCCCTACCAGGTGAAAAGTGTTAACTACATGACCTTTGTTTAGTCACTAAGGCATGTCCAACTCTTTTGTGACCCCATGGACTGTAGCCCTCCAGGATTTTCTCTGTCTATATGACTTTTCAGGCAAGAATACTGGAGTGGGTTGCCATTTCCTTCTCCAAGGAATCTTCCTGACCCAGGGATCAAACCCATGTCTCCTGCATTGACAGGCAGATGATATAAGCTGCCATAATTCCAAGAACTGACCACAAAGAAATGGAAACAAACCAGACACAGAACTGAAGATTAATTGTACTTGAAACAATCAAAATGATGCTGGTCAGACCACTGATGACCAATTATAAGAGGACTATCAGAGCAGACTATACTATGTCTGCCTGTAGCCCCCTGCCTCAGCCTATAAAAGTCCTAGCCCACTGACTGTCAGTGGCGGGAGTCAGCCTTTGGACAGGAGTACCCACCCAACCTCCCTGGATGCCAGCATCCCAAATAAAGCAAACTCTCCTTTCCACCAAACTGGTCTCTTTACTGGCTTTTGAGCGGCAAGCAGCCAGATCCCACTTTTTGGTTGCATTTTGATCCTTAAAAAAATAAGGCTCCTGAGTTTACAGTATAATTTATTTTGCTTTCATTCTAAATTATAGCCTTCTGTTCTGATGGGTATCTTCTACTTGAGTATTAGCTCTCTAATAACACATGAGCCCTTATGATGTGACTTCAGATTATTAAAAAACAATTAAAATTGATTCATGTTATCAACATGTAATGACACACTGCTTAATTCAGGCAAAAATCATTTTCGTTTCAATGTGAACATCTCCCTAAATGAAGAATATTACTGACCTTATTTTTAAAGTTACTAAGATTTAGATGAAGTTACTGTACTGGACCAATAAAACTGACCATGAATGTACATATTAAATACTTTTTCAATATATTGAGAGGTTTCCACAGAAATTCCATCTTTCAAATATGAAACATACATTGCCTGAGGGAAAGAATAAATTAGAAAAAATCAAAATGGTGGCCTTTATTTAAATTATCCTCCTGGCCCATAACAGCTGAATTATGTCTATTAAAATCATGATTTTCCAACTTTCATATTAAAAAGACCTCTTAGCCTTATCATTATTTGTTTGACAATTGAATCATTTTAGTGAGAAGGAAATGAATAGCCTTAATAAGCTTAATGGGATGCTGTATTAATCAGAAGTAATTATAACACCCAATTCAGAATCTTCCATTTCAAAGGTCTACGGAGACATATAAAGAGAAAAACAAGCACAGAATAATATAAGAGCAAAGAAACTGAAGAGGAAATGGCAAAAAAGCAATATTTTTGAGGTTTTACCTTTCCCCAAACTTTAGAGATTTGTTGTATTTTGTTCTGACACAGTGCTATTTCAAATTAAAGAGATAAGCAAAAAAAAAAAAAAAAGGAAATTAAATGGACCAAGTATTTAGAAAAAATTAAAACAGAAAAGTTACCTATGATTCTGAGAATTTTCAGGTAATCAACAGAAATCAAGACCCAGCATATAGGAGTACAACATGAAGGGAAACCACACACTATAATGTTCCTCCAGTAAAAAAGAAAAAATCTACCCTACAAGATCAGTCTCACAATGCTCTCCCTTCCAGACTACTTCAGCTGTTTCATGGTTCTGTTCTGTATTTTCATTTATCAACTATCTATTCTTTTATAAAGAATTAAATGATATCTTTAGGAAATGGTATTCCCTTCTGTCCCATAATTGACTATGATGAAAACATGTGAGTAAAATAAAAAATAATTTACATATCTTTGCAATTTAAAAGTAAGTAACACCAAATGAAGTTGTGCGAGGTTGTCATTTTCGGATACTCTTTTCTCCCTCTAAACACTCTCCCAGGGTAATTTTATTCATTCTACATGGGCAATTATATCTGCATATTGATGAAACTCAAATCTTTGTTTTTTTTACTTCTCTCTTATCATACCTCTCAGACCCATGTATCAGAGTAGCTATTGTAATTTTTCACAAGGACGTTTAACAGGCCTCTTGATTTTAAATCTGTCCAAAATTAAACTAGTCAGTTTTCTCCACATACCTGATTATTCCTGATGATGAACTTAGCCTTTGGAAAGGCCAGTCAGGATCCTGCTGACTCCATTAACCAGGGTCATCAGCTAGCCATGCTGTTCAGGGACCGCCCCTAGCAGAACAGATCTTCCAAGTTCACCCCCTTTCTGGACTCAGCCTGCAGAGATACAAAGGCCAGACTCTCTCACTCCAGCCCAGGACAACTCTAAACGCGCAACTCTGTTATTCTAACTTATTTCTTGACGTTGCGCTGCAGCCTAATTTTGTGCTGTGCTCCATTGCCTTCCTTCTCTTACCCAACAGGTGTGGTTTACTCTCCAGAGCACTCCCTAATTATGTTCCTGAATATTCCTTGCCATCTCTGAGCCAGCTTCCTGAGAAAGCCAGTCTACCATCTAACTGCAATTCAGGTGTAGACAATTAACCCCAAATGCAGTCTCATCACCCACATACATTACCTTACTAGTCTCACCTGGATCTCTACCTTGCCTTGCTTCCCCACCCCTCTGCAATCAATGCTCCTTTCATCAGACAAAAAGGACCTCGTATACACCTGAAACTAATGCAACCTGATAAATCAGCTATACGTCTATAAAAATTTTCAAAAAGGACCTTCAAAAATGTTAATCTAATGACGTTAGCTCCATTAAATCTCATTTGCAGCTTCCCCCTGCATGTAAGACAATATCCATTCTCTCACATGGCTTTTCAAAATCTAGTCCTCAATTAAAATTTAAGGCTATTCTGAATCTTCTCCTTACACCACAGACCCTCATCCCCTCCTTTCAATTCACTGCCATGTTACAGATATTATAAATTTATTTAGCTCTTTTATAACGTGATATAATATAGAAACATAAATAATATAAGATCATTTGTAAGGACTTTGACTCACGAGGCTGTCAGATATGGGATTCACATCTAACTGAACAAGTTAATGCACATCTTATTTACCTCTCTATACAAGGCTGTTTCCAAAATGTCAATAGTAAAAGCTACCGCAAAGAGTTGTCAATAGTTAGACCTAGTTAGAAAGTACAGTGACTTCCCTGGAGGTCAAGTGGTTAAGACTTTACTTTCCAATGCAGGGAGTATGGGTTTGAGCTGCATAGATGCCTCAAACTAAATGCCTCACAGTTAAAAAACCAAAATATAAAACAGAAGCGATATTGTAACAAATTTAATAAAGACTTAAAAATAGTCTATGTCAAAAAAAATCTTTAAAAAAGTACAAAGATTAGATCTAAGGCCAGTTCAGTTCTCAGCAAACTGCCCAGTGTAAATTTAATAACAGAAGTATGTTCAATTCATCATCATTTCCCAGCACTGACATTCCCAACTCAGAAAGCCTCCCACCTTTTGATTGCTAGATTCTCATCACCTGTTTAATCTCAACTCAGGTTATATGGCACTTCTCTGGGAACACTTTCTTGGCACACTTAGGTTAGTTATACGTATTACATTATAGTTTCCTTATATCAACATTTACATTTTCTCATTAATCTTAATTAGATAATAAACCAAACTATTTTTTTGCTTTGTATATAAAGACCTAGCATAGTACCTGCTATGAAGATGACACTGGATACATATGTCAGTGACTCCCTAAGACAATACATTATTTTATTCCGTGTACATTTTTGTTTCAAAGGTCTTTCTGAATTAGAATCTAATAACATTTTGAATGTTTTAATATGAACATCAGTTAATGATATAATTTCTTAGCAGGAAATGATACAAAAATAACTACGTTCCCAATATGTAACAAATGCTATTCATTATAAAATAACAATGCTAGTTTTTAAACTGAAAATAAAATGCAAATTGAAGGATCACAGGTACAAAGAACACATATCAGTTGAGTTAGATAAGTTAGAGAAGTCCTTTCTAATCTGGATCACTGCTGTGACCACAGTTCTCTGCTGGGGGTGGTGGAGGCTGCCCAGCTAGGGGACACTATAATGTCTGAAGCTATTTTTAATTCTCATAACTTTAGGGGAAGCAGGTGCTACTGGCATCTAGAGGGAGAGGCCTGGGACACTGCTTAAGGAACAGTCTATGATGTGCAGGACAGCTCCTTACCTGGCCCAAAATACCAATAGTGTTAAACTGAGTAACTGTACAACTGCAAAGAAGACAGCATTTTAAGAAAGACCAGATACACATTTAAAATTTCCAGAGTATGTTTTAAAGTGACAGATTTTAGAATGAGATATTTTTAGAAACAAAGATGATGACCCTTTTTCAAAGTAGTTGGAGTAAAGGACATGTACTTTGATTAAGGACATTGCTTATGGATTTTGAAAAAGGTCTCCTGACAGCTAATTTTAAAATTAAATTAAATGTAAAAGTTAACATGTATGCATGCATTTCAAAGAAGAAAAGAAAGGAAAGAGATCAGATAAAATTATTAAATTATAATAGCTGACAGGGCAAGTGAGTAAATGTGGTCATATTACATATTGCACATTACTGTCCTCACAAGATGCATTCCTGTGAACCAGGTCTTTTGCAGGCTTAGACTTGAAGATTAAGTCAAACTGTTGCCACAACATCATCTCAGAGAAAGTCCTCCAAGGTAATACCACTATATGACACTTTTCCCAATTATAAAAGAAATTTTGAAATGTACAGTGGTGGGCTAATTTTGGTTTTTAGAAAACTCTAATAAAAATGGCAATCACCAAATTGAACCAGTGCCTGTGTAGGTGGACAGCTGACATAAAATCCTGTATTAGGTATCAGAAGCACTGATTCAGGAGTGGAATGCTA
Organism: Budorcas taxicolor; assembly: GCF_023091745.1. NCBI lineage: Eukaryota > Metazoa > Chordata > Mammalia > Artiodactyla > Bovidae > Budorcas > Budorcas taxicolor. The sequence goes on along the minus strand of NC_068917.1, from coordinate 15,975,324 downwards.
TCCCCACTCATCCTAATGAATAATTCACATAAAGCTCTTCTCTAATTCTTGACAGCTAACATGGTTTAGCTAAGTCAGAATGAAATGGAGAGTTAATGAAAGGGTAGAGCTATGTAATAACTGAGCTAAACAAGAATTTCACCATCAAAGCTAAGCTGAAATTTGAAGAAATCAAGAGAAATAAACACACACACACTCTCTCACACATACATATATATATATGTATAAAACCGTGATCTTTCAGATTTTCAAGCTGGATTTAGAAAAGGCAGAGGAACCAGAGATTAAATTGCTAACATCTGTTAGATCATTGAAAAAGCAAGAGAGTTCCAGAAAAATATCTACTTCTGCTTTATTGACTAAGCCAAAGCCTTTGACTGTGTGGACAACAATAAACTGTGGAAAACTCTTAAAGAGATGGGAATACCAGATCACATGACCTGCCTTCTGAGAAATCTGTACGGGTCAGGAAGCAACAGTTAGAACTGGATATAGAAAAACTCCTTTCCAATTTGGGAAAGGAGTATGTCAAAGGTGTCTATTGTCACCCTGCTTATTTAACTTACATGCAGAGTACATCAAGTGAAATGCCAGGCTGGATTAAGCTCAAGCTGGAATCAAGATGCCAGGAGAAATATCAATAATCACAGATATTCAGATGACACCATCCTTATGGCAAAAAGTGAAGAAGAACTAAAGAGTCTCTTGGTGAAAGTGAAAAGTTGGCTTAAATCTCAACATTCAGATCTCAAACTAAGATCATGGCATCCAGTCCCATCACTTCATGGCAAATAGATGAGGAAACAGTGGAAACAGTGACAGACTTTGGTTTTCTGGGCTCCAAAATCACTGCAGATGGTAACTGCAGGATGAAATTAAAAGATGCTTGCTCCTTGGAAGAAAAGCTATGGCCAACCTAGACGGCATATTAAAAAGCAGAGACATTACTTTGCCAACAAAGGTTCATCTAGTCAAAGCTATGGTTTTTCCAATAGTCATGTATGGATGTGAGGGTTGAACTATAAGGAAAGCTGAGCACTGAAGAATTGATGCTTTTGAACTGTGGTGTTGGAGAAGACTCTAAAGAGTTCCTTGGACTGCAAGGAGATTCAACCAGTCCTTTCTGAAGGAAATCAGTCCTGAATATTCATTGGAAGGACTGATAAAGAAGCTGAAATTCCAATACTTTGGCCACCTGATGTGAAGACTGACTCATTGGGAAAGACCCTGATTCTGGGAAAGATTTAAGGCGGGAGAAGAAGGGGACGACAGAGGATGAGATGGTTGGATGGCATCACAGACTCGATGGTTGGTGATGGACAGGGAAGCCTGCAGTCCATCGGGTTGCAAAGAGTCGGACATGACTGAGCGACTGATCTGATATACTTATCACACCTACTGCTTATTACCAAATTACCATATATATATATATGCATATTTCAGCATTCAAGTTACTTAAGATCTTTAAATATTTGTTTTCTCAGGCATGAAATATGGAATGGATATCAATATATTTCACAACTGTTGGTATTTTTCTTCAAAAATGTACAAAAACTTAGTGTTCCTAATGATGTACTACTACTACGACGTTGCTTCAGTCGTGTCCGACTCTGTGCAACCCCATAGATGGCAGCCCACCAGGCTCCCCCGTCCCTGGGATTCTCCAGGCAAGAACACTGGAGTGGGTTGCCATTTCCTTCTCCAAATAATATCCAATAAAAGTTAAAACTTAGTTACAACACCTAGTAGAATATTCTCACATGCTTATAATGAAAGGCTGATACAAGTTAGCTTATTGAATTTAACCATTATGCTTTCATGAATTATAAACAATGTCCCCTCACCAATCAGGAGAAAAATCTAAGTATCTAGTTTAGAGAAAAGGAAGTGGATAAAAGTGGATAATTTTTAGTGAGGTGCATGGTAGTTTGTTGTCACACCCTTCAGCAGAACTAATCCATCCAGTTCACTTTACTTTCTTTCTCACATGTCTGAATGTCTCAGGACTCTTATGCTGTCTTAGTTCATTCGGCATGTTATTACAAAATACCACAGATCAGGTGGTTAACAAACAGCAGACAGTTATTTCTCAAAGTTCCGAATTCTAGAATTCTAAGATCAAAGCACCACAGATTCAGTATCTAATGAGGGCCCACTCTCTGGTTCAGAGATAGTGCCATCTTGCTGTGGCCTTACACAAGGGAAGAGGGCTAGAGACCTCGCACAGTTCTCTCTCTTTTTTTTTAAAATTTAAATTTATTTATTTTAATTGGAGGCTAATTACTTTACAATATTGTATTCATTTTGCCATACATCAACATGAATCTGCCACGGGTGTACACGTGTTCCCCATCCTGAACCCCCCTCCCACCTCCCACCCCATACCATCCCTCTAGGTCATCCCAGTGCACCAGCCCCAAGCATCCTGTATCATGCATTGAACCTGGACTGGTGATTCGTTTCACATATGATGTTATACATGTTTCAATGCCGTTCTCCCAAATCATGCCACCCTCGCCCTCTCCCACAGAGTCCAAAAGACTGTTCTATACATCTGTGTCTCTTTTGCTGTCTTGCATACAGGGTGATCATTACCATCTTTCTAAATTCCATATATATGTGTTAGTATACTGTATTGGTATTTTTCTTTCTGGCTTACTTCACTCTGTATAATAGGCTCCAGTTTCATCCACCTCATTAGAACTGATCTAAATGTATTCTTTTTAATGGCTGAGTAATACTCCATTGTGTATATGTACCACAGCTTTCTTATCCATTCGTCTGCTGATGGACATCTAGGTTGCTTCCATGTCCTGGCTATTATAAACAGTGCTACGATGAACATTGGGGTACACGTGTCTCTTTCAATTCTGGTTTCCTCGGTGTGTATGCCCAGCAGTGGGACTGCTGGGTCATAAGGCAGTTCTATTTGCAATTTTTTAAGGAATCTCCACACTGTTCTCCATAGTGGCTGTACTAGTTTGCATTCCCACCAACAGTGTAAGAGGGTTCCCTTTTCTCCACACCATCTCCAGTATTTATTGCTTGTAGACTTTTGGATAGCAGCCATTCTGACTGGTGTGAAATGGTACCTCATTGTGGTTTTGATTTGCATTTCTCTGATAATGAGTGATGTTGAGCATCTTTTCATGTGTTTGTAGCCATCTGTATGTCTTCTCTGGAGAAATGTCTATAAAACTCCTAGAGGAGAACATAGGGAAAACACTCTCTAACATAAATCACAGCAGGATCCTCTATGACCCACCTCCCAGAATATTGGAAATAAAAGCAAAAATAAACAAATGGGACCTAATTAAAATTAAAAGCTTCTGTACAACAAACGAAACTATAAGCAACGTGAAGAGACAGCCTTCAGAATGGGAGAAAATAATAGCAAATGAAGCAACTGACAAACAACTAATCTCAAATATATGCAAGCAACTCCTGCAGCTCAATTCCACAGTTTTGTAGAGCACTAATCCCATTAATGGGCTTCCTGGGTGGCTCCAAGGCAACGAATACTCCTCTCAATGCAGGTGACATGGGTTCTATCCTTGTTTAGAATGATCCCCTGGAGAAGAAAATGGCAACCCACTTCAGGTTTCTTGCCTGTGAAATCCTATGGACAGAGGATTCTGGCAGGCTACAGTCCATGAGGTTACAGATGACTCAGTGACTAAACAACAACAATCCCATTAATGACTCTACCCTCATGACTCCCAAAAGCTCTACCTCCTAATACTATCACCCATAAGAGAGAGGATTTCAACACACTATTTGAGGGGTGGGGAACAAAAGCATCCACACCATAGCATATGTATAGAATCTAAATAGAAACTTTCTAATAAAATGACAATAAAGATCATTGCCTCCATGTTCCCTGTTGTTCACTGGCTCAGTCATATCTGACTCTTTGCAACTCCATAGACTGCAGCATGCCAGGCTTCCCTGTCCACTATCTCCTGGTGTTTGCTCAAATTCGTGTCCATTGAGTCAATGATCCAGTTAACCATCTCATTCTCTGTTGCCTCCTTCTCCTCTTGCTGTCAATCTTTCTCAGCATCAGCGTCTTTTCCAATAAGTTGGCTGTTCGCATCAGGTGGCCAAAGTATTGGAGCTTCAGCTTCAGCATCAGTCCTTCCAATGAATAGTCAGGACTGATTTCCTTTAGGATGGACTGGTTGGATCTCCTTGCGGTCCAAGGGACTCTCATTTGTCTTTTCCAGCACCACCGTTCAAAAGCATCAGTTCTTCAGCACTAAGGCATCTTTATGGTCTAACTCTCACATCTGTACATGAGTACTGGAAAACCATGGCTTTGACTAGATGGACCTTTGTCAGCAAAGTGATATCTCTGCTTTTAAAAATGCTGTCTAGTTTGGTCATAGCTTTTCCTACAAGGAGCAAGCATCTTTTAATTTCGTGGTTGCAGTCACAATCCATAGTGATTTTAGAGCCCAAGAAAATAAAGTTTGTCACTGTTTCCATTGTTTCCCCATCTATTTGCCATGAAATGATGGGACCGCGTGCCATGATCTTCATTTTAAGCTGTTGAGCTTAAACTGTTGAGTTTTAAGCCAGCTTTTTCACTCTCTTCTTTCACCTTCATTAACAGGTTCTTTAGCTTCTCTTCATTTTCTGCCATTAGGGTGGTGTCATCTGCATATCTGTGGTTATTGATATTTCTCCTGGCAATCGTGGTTCCAGCTTGTGATTTATCCAGCCAGGTATTTCCCATGATGTATTCTGCATAGAATTTAATTAAGCTGGGTGACAATGTACAGCTCTGATATACTGCTTTCCCAATTTTGAACCAGCCCATTGTTCCATGTCCAGCTCTAACTGTTGATTCTTGACCTGTATACAGATTTCTTAGGAGGCAAGTACGGTGGGTCTGGTATTCCCATCTCTTTAAGAATTTTCCATGATTTGTTGTGATCCATACAGTCCAAGGATTTAGTATCGTCCATAAGGCACAAGTAGATATTTTACTGAAATTCTCTTGCTTTTCCTATGATCCTATGGATGTTGCCAATTTGATCTCTGGTTCCTTGTCTTTTCTAAATCCAGGTTGGCCTTTTTAAAATTCTCAGTTCATGTACTGATGAAGCCTAGCTTGAAGGACTTTTCCATTTTACTTCAGAAGAATTCAACTGAGAAAGTGATTGACTTTAAGGCAGCAATCAGGATCAAAATGTCGTGGCACCTCTGCCCCATGAACATTTTCAGAGTCTCCTGATCTAGTGTTGCAGTTGTGTGTTCTTCCCACCATAATTTTCTACCTCAGTTCACTGCCACTTTTCAGACTGCACATACCACCAGCTCCCTAGATACCACCACCACTGTTGGAAAACTTTGTTACTTTTCACTAGATCCTATAGCTCTTGAAAGACACATATATTTTTACCAAGTACCATTACTATTTCTCCTCAATTCAGCTCATTCACTTGTCTTCTTGTTTATTCTCGGTAATGTTTCTTCCTTAAGCACCACCATCTTCCACAGTTCCTTCTGCCAAGTACTTTCCTGATATACACCTGCTTGTCCTTAGCTTCTACCAATGAGTCCCTGTAAATTTTGCAGTCCTTTGGCTCTGCTTTGTACTGTAGTGAAGTGTTGCAATAGGTCTGTCTCACCCAACCACTGTTTTAATTTTGTTTTACTTCCCACTAGGGAGTAACATAACATAACTCTCTGGTATTCAAAATTAGTGAAACTACATTTCCTCTATTTTCAAATAAGTCCTTCCAATCCTAGCTGCTTCTCAAGATACAGACAAGGGTTCACTGGCAGTTAAACAAGATTCAAATCACTGTTAGATGTTAAGAGGTGATGTAATTCACATAGTAATATATAATATTTGCAAAGGCAAAGCATACTTCTGTTGCCCTCCCATAAAGGACTATTTGCCATAAAGGCATAAAAGCATAAAGGCAGGACCTTCCTGCAGAATTTTTCTTTCCTGTGTCTTCAAAAATTAATCACATGAGTCTTCTTAGTAAAATACCATACTTGCTTTTTCGAAAAACATTGCAGAAACTGGTACAAAGAAAGCAAATAGGATACTACCTTGACTCTGAATTTTTCAATATTCAAATCCAGAAACTATGTTAAACTTACCTTCTGGGCTCCATCATGTGACAGAGTCCTGTTTTCTTACCCATCCCAGGAAAGAAACAGAACTAGAAAAATCCTATCTAGCCTTAGTTATTTTGATATCTATCATTCTATTTCTGTGCTAATACATATTGCCAGTGGGATGAATAAAACAGACAACTAGGCTTTAGAGATTTTACACACCAGTCTGAGGGTTACCAGGATTCAGGCAGGATCTCAATGGTAGTTGGTCTTTCATATCTTCAATTGTCCTACTAGTAGCAAAAATTATTTCTTTTTATTACTTTCTAATATAAATTTATTTATTTTAATTGAAGGCTAATTACTTTACAATATTGTATTGGTTTTGCCATACATTGACATGAATCCTTATGTCTCCTTTAGAAGCAGAGCTTGATCACTGGGTCAGGGTTATAGCCAGCCTCTTTCTTTAGGAAGCAATTTTTTCAGTTTTTTCAGGGCATTTTTTTTCCAAGTTCAATGTCAATTTCTAAGATCTACTGAAGTTGGAATCTTTTTTGACATTGCTAAGGAAATCAGAGAAGAGGTGGCAAGAATACACAGAAGAACTGTACAAAAAAGATCTTCATGACCCAGATAATCATGATGATGTGATCACGAATCTAGAGCCAGACATCTTGGAATGTGAAGTCAAGTGGGCCTTAGAAAGCATCACTATGAACAAAGCTAGTGGAGGTGATGGAATCCCAGTTGAGCTGTTTCAAATCCTGAAAGATGATGCTGTGAAAGTGCTGCACTCAATATGCCAGCAAATTTGGAAAACTGAGCAGTGGCCACAGGACTGGAAAAGGTCAGTTTTCATTCCAATCCCAAAGAAAGGCAATGCCAAAGAATGCTCAAACTACCTCACAACTGCACTCATCTCACATGCTAGTAAAGTAATGCTCAAAATTCTCCAAGCCAGGCTTCAGCAATACGTGAACTGTGAACTCCCTGATGTTCAAGCTGGTTTTAGAAAAGGCAGAGGAACCAGAGATCAAATTGCCAACATCCGCTGGATCATGGAAAAAGCAAGAGAGTTCCAGAAAAACATCTATTTCTGCTTTATTGACTATGCCAAAGCCTTTGACTGTGTGGATCACAAGATACTGTGGAAAATTCTGAAAGAGATGGGAATACCAGACCACCTAACCTGCCTCTTGAGAAATCTGTATGCAGGTCAGGAAGCAACAGTTAGAACTGGACATGGAACAACAGACTGGTTCCAAATAGGAAAAGCAGTACATCAAGGCTGTATATTGTCACCCTGCTTATTTAGCTTCTATGCAGAGTACATCATGAGAAACACGGGACTGGAAGAAACACAAGCTGGAATTAAGATTGCTGGGAGAAATATCAATAACCTCAGATATGCAGATGACACCACCCTTATGGCAGAAAGTGAAGAGGAACTTAAAAGACTCTTGAGGAAAGTGAAAGAGGAGAGTTAAAAATTTGGCTTAAAGCTCAACATTCAGAAAACGAAGATCATGGCATCCAGTCCCATCACTTCATGGGAAATAGATGGGGAAACAGTAGAAACCATGTCAGACTTTATTTTGGGGGGCTCCAAAATCACTGCAGATGGTGACTGCAGCCATGAAATTAAAAGACACTTCCTCCTTGGAAGAAAAGTTATGACCAACCTAGATAGCATGTTCAAAAGCAGAGACATTACTATGCCCACTAAGGTCCGCCTAGTCAAGGCTATGGTTTTTCCAGCAGTCATGTATGGATGTGAGAGTTGGACTGTGAAGAAGGCTGAGCGCTGAAGAATTGATGCTTTTGAACTGTGGTGCTGGAGAAGACTCTTGAGAGTTCCTTGGACTGCAAGGAGGTCCAACCAGTCCATTCTGAAGGAGATCAACCCTGAGATTTCTTTGGAAGGAATAATGCTAAAGCTGAAAGTCCAGTACTTTTGCCACCTCATGCGAAGAGTTGACTCATTGGAAAAGACTCTGATGCTGGGAGAGATTGGGGGCAGGAGGAGCAGGGGACCACCCAGGATGAGATGGCTGGATGGCATCACTGACTCAATGGACCTGAGTCTGAGTGAACTCCGGGAGATGGTGATGGACAGCGAGGCCTGGCGTGCTGAGATTCATGGGGTCACAAAGAGTCGGACATGATTGAGCGACTGAACTGAACTGAACGAAGTCAGTCCTGAATATTCATTGGAAGGTCTTATACTGAAGCTTCAATATTTTGGCCACCTGATGCGAAGAATTTACTCATTAGAAAAGACTGTAATGCTAGGAAAGTTTCAAGGCAGGAGGAGAAGGGGATGACAGAAGATGAGATGGTTGGATGGTATCACCAGCTCGTAGGACAGGAGTTTGAGCAAGCTTCAGGAATTGGTGATGGACAGGGACGCCTGGCGTGCTGTAGTCAATGAGGTCGCAAAGAATTGGACATGACTGAGCAACTGAGCTGAATGGAGCTGATACCCACTAAACTAAAGATGACTGTTCTAGTGCTGTTTATGTGCCCCTATTTATAGAATAGCAAAAAAAGAAGCCTGAGAAAAATTCAATTCAGAACTTTTCAAACTAGATTAGAAGGTAGAATTCTTCAGAGTGATTTATTTCTTTAGCAAGCCAATTTGGAAAGATCATGGACTGTTAGCCACTCAGTTGTGTCCAACACTTTGTGACCCCATGGACTGTAACCTCACCAGGCTCCTCTGTCCATGTAATTCTCCAAGCAAGCGTACTAGAGTGGGTAGCCATTCCCTTCTCCAGGGCATCCTCCCAAAACAGGGATCAAACCCCGGGTCTCCTGCATTGCAGGCAGATTCTTTGCCATCTGAACCACCTGAGGAGCTTCTAGAAAGATCATAGAAGGCCTGAAATATCCATTCAATTGAGATACATAACAGAGAACTACAATTGGGGTGAGATTAACTATATATCCCAATAGAAAAACTAAGCTGCAGAATACCATATACTGTTTTTAGCAATCTAGAGAAACCTATACAACCTAAAGTAACTTATACATTTTTTAAAAACACTTAATTGGCTCATTTCACATCAGAAAGTCAGTATTTGATGAATTATTAAGAGAAGATAACAAATAATGATACAGGCCAAGTTTCTGCATAACATGTCTTTACAATGCAAAGTTCACTGCAATATGTATACTCTCAAGGCAACACATTAACAAACTACAATGCTTTACAATCTTAAAAATAATAAAAATCAAGAAGCTAGTAGCTGCATATGACAAATACTTTAAAATTGCTAAAAATTCTCATATTTCATTTCACTCTCTTCTTTATTAACCTTTATTCAAATATTAAAGCATGGTATGAGAAATAGACCTTAATTGGAACACCCTAACCTTTCTGAAGAATTACACTAATCATATTCTCTTATTGTTCAATTAAGTAAATCATCTTTTCTGATAGTAGTATAATGACATTATCACCTCTGTAAGACCCAAGGAACAAAATCCACAACTGAACACTTCCTCTAAACCAAGCAATATCAGCCTAAGCTCCAATATGTCTATCCCAGTACCTCTCTAATACTCTACAAATAATCTTGAATTTGAGATATTAAGCACATTAAAAGCTGTTACTTTAAATCAAATTAAGAATTTTTACTTGATGTTCATCTGTAACTTTGAGATGGCCTATATTTCATGTTCATGTATCCATTTGAAATTTTTGATAGAGTTAACTTTTATCAAATTATCAAAGCAGTCAAGTAATACAAAATGCTGAAAAATTTCCTAAATCATTTTAAGACTGAGGCACTACAATGCTCACTTTGATCAAACATCAGCTGAGGTATTGAAACATAAAACTCAGGACATAAAAAAATTTAAGAAGCATCAGGTTTACTCAACATAGCATGGATAATCCCTGTGTAACAGTGATTTCATGACTCCTGGAGACAGTTCCTGGCATCCCAGCCCCTCTGTACTCAGAATAATGATGGTCATGGGACACAAGACTGAATGAGAAAGGATTACCTCAGCTTAGAAGAGCCATAAGCTCAGGGGTTCCTCAGGAAGACATCACCAGCTTCCATTCTCTGCTGCAGCTCTATCACAACCACCCTGCTTACTCAACACTTGACAAATAATACCTCCAATAAGGCAAGTCTGCCTAACTCACTATCTGGTCCTTAGTCAGATTCTCATTTAACTTGAAATCCATGTATTCTCATAAATTGTGAGAGATAATTTCAAGGAGGATTCACGAAATTTTTGACTCACTTGCCAGGGGAAGAGAAAGAAAAAAAACTTGAAAGGCTCACATTGCCTTGTCTGCAATAAACTCTGTCTTCAAGCTAAGGAGAGTACTAGCCTTACCAAGGAAGAAGGACCACTTTTGCATTCTTAGAGATATCACAGGTTCTAGAGATTGAATACGTTCAGGTGCATAAACCCAGATAACCATGCCTCCTTAAAGAGTTCGTATCAGTTTCAAAAACCAACACATGGAGGAAACAACTAGATTTGTTTCCTAGTATATCATTCATTTTACCATGAATAAAAGCTTGAGCTTTCACATTGCTACCTTGGGATAGTGTCTATTCATGTTCAAACCAACCACCATCACTTATTTGATCCTCTTTGTCAGAAGCTGGTGGCACAGTTCTAAAATCCCACCTTCCTATCCCATTTTCCTGTGGGATCATATTCACAAGTTGTGAACAAGTGGAAACAAGTGGAGTTTCCCACTATGCAGACTCCAGGGTAGAGATTTGGGTACAGTGAGTTTTCTGGAGTGGGCTCTCAAGGAGAAATGGGAAAAAGTATGATGGAGAAGAGAGAGAAAATAGACTTCAGTGATGTCATACAAGTCTTCTTGCATTCCCACAAGAAGCTATGAAGCCTAAATGACCCATAGAGATGTCCAACACTTAGTCATGGGGTCAGTTAGTATACTCTCACAATAACCAGTCACAGATTTCAGACTACCTCTGGGAAGGGGGTATGACCCAAGAAAGGTGGCTCGCTTACACTGAAGACAATTCCCAGAGAACTGGTAGATGGGGCTACATTGTGATCTCAATGCCTGTGCCTCCTTAAATTTCATTTGGTTGAAATCCTGACCCCTAAAAGTGGTATTATTAGGAGGCAGGGCTTTTGGGAATTACTTAGGTTATAAGTGTGAGATCCTTATGATTGGGATCAGTGCCCTTAAAAAAGAGATCCCAGAGAGTGAGCTTATCCCTTCCACCCTGTGAGGACACAGTATCATCTATGAACCCAGAAGTGAGCTCTCACTAGCCACCACACTGAATGTTCTGGTGCCACAACCTTGAATGACCCAGCCTCGAGAACTGTAAGAAGCAAAGATCTGTTTTTACAAGACACTAGTGGCATCCCACTCCAGTACTCTTGCCTGGAAAATCCCATGGACAGAGGAGCCTGCTAGGCTGCAGTCCATGGGGTCACTAAGAGTTGGACACGACTGAGCGACTTCACTTTCATTTTTCAGTTTCATGCATTGGAGAAAGAAATGGCAACCCACTCCAGTGTTCTTGCCTGGAGAATCCCAGGGACGGAGGTGCCTGGTGGGCTGCCGTCTATGGGGTTGCATAGAGTCGGACATGACTGAAGCGACTTAGCAGCAGACTCATGCTAATTTTGTTATATTAATAGCATCCCTAAAAGACTGAGAATTCACTCTGCAGAATTCCAACCACCAGTGGAATAATTCCTTCAGTTCTGATGAGGTGAAATGCATATGAAAATGGTTAGATTAAACTGAATGATAAGGAAAGCTGTCAGTGATCACAGGTTTACTTGTTCAGTTATTTGATGGTGACAACATCAGATCTAAGGGTCCCTTTATTTCTCTATGGTTAGAAGAATCAAACTATTTACTCAAGAAAGTTAACAAGTTCTTGAAACTTGTACAGTGCTGTATGTCCATTATATTTCAACAAAACTAGAAGGAAAAAAAATAATAAAAAATGTAGCAAGTTGTTCAGCTAGTAAGAAGGTGAACTAGCATATATGTGAAAAATAAATGAAAACAAATAAAAATAAAGTGGTTATTAAGATCCTGGTTGGAGAGTAGATAGTCATGTTTCAGGCAATATAAAATTTGAGGGCACACCTAACTAACAGTTAAATTACATCACCTTTATAAATATTCAAGTGGACTGTTTCTACTTTTTTCCTTCCTATTCCTCTACCCCAGGGCAAGTGGGAGGGATGAGGGCAGTGAGTAGCTAAGGGCAGCAGCAGGGAGGGTACAGGAGAGGAAAAGACACACCAGAGGGGAGGAGCAATTCTGAATGTGAATTTTGGCAGGCAAAGGTGATAGAGAATGCACTAATGATGAAAGGGGAGGGGGTTGGTTTGGACACGCCCATGAAGTTCAGGGGGTTAGTGTCAGCTCAACTTCGTACCTGCAAGGCCAGTATGATACTGGATGAGAAAGGTATCAGAGAGAATTCAATGGACATTTGTTCTGAATTTCTTGCTATAACTTTTTAAAAAATTAAACTTTATTTTCTAGAACAATTTTAGATTCATAGGAAGATGGTGAAAATAATGAAGGTAATTCCTCTATACCCCACATCTATTTTTCCCTATTATCATTATCTTACATTACTCAGGTAGCTTTATTACAATTAATCAATCAATACTGACAGATTATTATATAATTATATACATTATAATCTATTATTATTCAGATTGTCTTAGATCTTCCCAGATCCCAAGTAAAGCACCACTTCCCACCGAGTTGTCTCTTAGGCTCCTTTCTGCTCTCTCAGTTTCCCATGCTTTCCTTGTTTTTGGCAACCTTGACAGTTCAGAGGAGTACAGATATTCTGAAGAATGTCTCTCTACTGATATTTTTCTGTTGTTTTCCTTTATTATGATGGGGTTCTGGGATTTGGGGAGAAAGACCCCAGAGAAAAAGTACAATTCTCATCACATCATATCAAGAATAAATAATAACATGACTTATCACTGCTGATATTAGCCTTGATCATCAATCTGAGGTAATGTTTTTCAAATTTCTATGTGATAAAGCAACCCTTCACCCATCCCTTCTTCTATACCGTGTTCTTTGGAAGTCACTGTGCACAGCCCACACTTTACAGTGTGGGCAGCAATACTCAACCTCTTCCTCACCAGAGTGTCTATGTAAATTATCTTTAATTCTTCTGCATGGCAATATTATCACCTTTCTACATTTATTCATATATTCATTCATTTACTTATTTATTGGTATCAACATGGACTTACAGGTAAATAGTTTATACTGTTTGTTACAACCTAGTACTTTTTTATTCTTTTTTGTTGCTCAAATTATTACTGCTTTGGCCATTGGGAGCACTTCCTGTTGGTTCCTGTTCCATTGGCATATGCCCCTGTCTGTGTTTTTGCTTTGTTTTGAGCACATCCTTACTTTCTGGACTAGATGATTCTGCTGGTTTATCTCGTATATTTCTTGCCTTAGTCCTAGAATCAGCCATGTATCCTAGGAATTCCAAAGCATTTGACTGGAAAATGCTATCAGAAACCAAAATCTAGATGCTAGGTATGTTCAAAGCAACTGAACTGTCATTTGTTAGGTCATTTCAGCTAACAGAACAACGAAATATATGTATGTATAGTAAATTGGGTCCATATATAAATATAACCATCAGTATTGTATCTTAATCTAAACACTTTCTATGAGATCTCTGATTCTAATCCATTGCAACATGGATCATTTTAGCTTCCTTTGTTTATCTCCAAAAATTTCACTTCGAAAGTTAGAAAAATGGTACTTCGTTGTTGTTGAAAAATCAGTCATGCCTGACTATTTGCAACCTCATGGATTTTTACACGCCAGGCGTCTGTTTCCCTTATCATCTATGGAGTTTGCCAAGATTCATGTCCATTGCGTTAGTGATGCCATCCAGCCACCTCATCCTCTGATGTCCTCTTCTCTTCTGCCCTCAGTCTTTCCCAGCATCAGGGACTTTTCCAATGAGTAAGCTCTTCACATCAGATGTCCAAAATACTGGAACTTCAGCTTCAGCATCAGTACTTCCAGCAAGTATTTAGCGTTGATTTCCTTTAGGATTGACTGGTTTGATCTTCTTGCTATCCAAGGGACTCTCAGGAGTCATCCAACTCCATATTTCAAAGGCATCAATTCTTGCGTGTTCTACCTCCTTTACCATCCAGCTCTTACAATGGAACATGACACTGGGAAGACCACAGCCTTGACTACACAGACCTTTGTTGGCAGAGTAATGTCTCTGATTTTCAACACTGTCTAGTTTTGTCGTGGCTTTCCATCCAAGAAGCAAACATCTTCTGATTTCATGGCTTCAGTCACCATGTGAAATGATTTTAGAGCCCAAGAAAAGCCCGAATCTGTCACTATTTCCACCTTTTCCCTCTCTATTTGCAATGAACTCATGAGGATATTCAGATTTAAATTGAAGAAAGTAGGGAAAACCACTAGACCTTTAAGGTATGACCTAAATCAAATCCCTTATGATTATACATTTCAGTTTAGTTCCGTTGCTCAGTCATGTCTGACTCTTTGCACTCTCATGAACTGCAGCATGCCAGGTCTCCCCGTCCATCACCAACTCCCGGAATTTACTGAAACTCATGTCTATTGAGTCTGTGACGCCATCCAACCATCTCATCCTCTTTTGTCCCCTTCCTCCTGCCTTCAATTTTTCCAAACATTAGGGCCTTTCCATATGAGTCAGCTCTTCACATCAGGTGGCCAAAGTATTGGAGTTTCAGCTTCAACATCAGTCCTTCCAATGAACAGCCAGGGCTGATCTCCTTTAGGATGGACTGGTTGGATCTCTTTGCAGTCCAAGGGACTCTCAAGAGTCTTCTCCAACACCACAGTTCAAAAGCATCAGTTCTTTGGCACTCAGCTTTCTTCACAGTCCAACTCTCATAGCCATACATGACCACTGGAAAAACCATAGCCTTGATTAGATGGACCTTTGTTGGCAAAGTAATGTCTGTGCTTTTTAATATGCTGTCTAGGTTGGTCATAACTTTCCTTCCAAGAAGTAAGCATCTTTTAATTTCATGGCTGCAATCACCATCTGCAGTGATTTAGACAGTGGAAGGAACAAATAGATTCCATGGATTAGATCTGACAGAGTGTCTGAAGATCTATGGACGGAGGTTCATAACATTGTACAGGAGGCAGTGATCAAGACCATTCCCAAGAAAAGAAATGCAAAAAGGCAAAATGGTTGTCTGAGGAAGCCATACAAATAGCTGAGAAAAGAACAAAAGCTAAAGGCAAAGGAGAAAAGGAAAGATATATCCATCTGAATTCAGAGTTCCAGAAAATAGCAAGGAGAGATAAGAAAGCCTTCCTCAGTGATCAATGCAAAGAAATAGAGGACAACAATAGAATGGGAAAGACTAGAGATCTCTTCAAGAAAATTAGAGACACTAAGTGAACATTTCATGCAAAGATGGGCATGAAAAAGGACAGGAATGGTAGGGACCTGACAGAAGCACAAGATATTAAGAAGAGGTGGCAACAATACACAGAAGAACTATACAAAAAAGATCTTCATGATCCAGATAACAATGATGGTGTGATCACCCACCTAGAGCCAGACATCCTGGAATGTGAAGTCAAGTGGGCCTTAGGAACCATCAGAACAAACAAGCTAGTGGAGGTGATGGAATTCCAGCTGAGCTATTTCAAATCCTAAAAGATGATGCTGTGAAAGTGCTACACTCAACATGCCAGCAAATTTGGAAAACTCATCAGTGACCACAGGACTGGAAAATGTCACTTTTCATTCCAATTCCAAAGAAAAGCAATCCTGAAGAATGTTCGAACTACCGCACAATTTTGCACTCATCTTACACACTAGCAAAGTAATGCTCAGAATCCTCCAAGCCAGGCTTCAACAGTATGTGAACCATGAACTTCCAGATGTTCAAGCTGGGTTTAGAAAAGGCCTAAGTGCCAGAGATCTAATTTCCAACATCCGTTGGATCATAGAAAAAGTAAGAGAGTTCCAGAAGAACACCTATTTCTGCTTTATTGTCTATGCCAAAGCCTGTGACTGTGTGTATGACAACAAACTGTGGAAAATTCTTAAAGAGTTGGGAATACCAGAATACCTTACCTGCATCCTGAGCAATCTGTATGAAGGTCAAGAAGCAGCAATTAGACCTGGACATGGAACAACAGACTGGTTTCACACTGGGTAAGTACATCAAGGCTCTATATTGTCACCCTGCTTATTTAACTTACTTGCAGAGTACATCATGTGAAATGCCAGGCTGGATGAAGCACAAGCTGGAATCAAGATTGTGGGGAGAAATACCAATAACCTCAGATATGCAGATGAGACCATCCTTATGGCAGAAAGTGAAGAAGAATGAAAGAGCCTCTTGATGAAAGTGAAAGAAGAGACTGAAAAAGCTGGCTTAAAACTCCACATTCAGAAAATGAAGATCATGGTATCTGGTCCCATCACTTCATGGCAAATAGATGGGGAAACACTGGAAACATTGACAGACTTTAGTTTTGGGGGCTCCAAAATCACTGAAGATGGTGACTGCAGCCATGAAATTAAAAGACATTTGCTCCTTGGAAGAAAAGCTATGACCAACCTAGACAGCATATTAAAAAGCAGAGACATTACTTTGCCAACAAAGGTAGTGGTCATGTATGGATGTGAGAGTTAGACTATAAAGAAAGCTGAGCGCTGCAGAATTGATGCTTTTGAACTGGGGTGTTGGAGAAGACTCTTGAGACAGTCCCTTGGATGGCAAGGATATCAAACCAGTCGATCCTAAAGGAAATCAATCCTGAATATTCATTGGAAGAATTGATGCTGAAGCTGGAGTTCCAATACTTTGGCCACCTGATGTGAAGAACTGACTCATTGGAAAAGACCCTGATGCTGGGAAAGATTGAATGCAGGAGGAGAAGGGGACAGCAGAGGATGAGATGGTTGAATGGCATCACTGGTTCAATATACATGAGTTTAAATAAGTGCTAGGAGTTGGTGATGGAAAGGGAAGCCTGGCATGCTGCAGTTCATGGGGTCACAAAGAGTGACCCCATTCAGCCTGAATGACTGAACTGAACTGAATGGGACCATATGCCATGATCTTAGTTTTGTTTTGTTTTTTAAATATTTAGTTTAAGCTGGCTCTTTCACTTTCTTCCTTCACCCTCATTAAGAGGCTGTTTAGTTCCTCTTCATTTTCTGCCATTAGAGTAGTATCGCCCACATATCTGAAGTTGTTGATGTTTCTCCCACCTATCTTGATTCTAGCATGTAACTCATCCAGCTGGCATTTCTTATGATGTGCTCAGCATATAGATTAAACAAACAGGGAGACAGCAGACAGTGCTTTCATATTCCTCTCTCAATCTTTAGCCAGTTAGTTGTTCCACACAGCATTCTAATTTTTGCTTCTTGACCCCCATACAAGTTTATCAGGAGATAGGTAAGATGGTCTGATGTTGCCATCTCTTTTAGAGCTTTCCACAGTTTATATGATCCACACAGTCAAAGGCTTTGGCATAGTTGATGAAACAGCGGTAGTAGATTTTTTTTCTGGAATTCCCTAGCTTTCTCTATGATCCAGTGAATGTTGGCAATTTGATCTCTGGTTCCTCTTCCTTCTCTAAATCCAGCTTGTGCATTTGGAAGTTCTTGCATACTGCTGAAGCCTAGTATGCAAGATTTTAAGCATGACCTTACTAGCATGGGAGATGAGTGCAATTTTCCAATGATAAGCACATTCTTTAGTACTACCCTTCTTGGGGATTGGGATGAAGGTTGACCTTTACTAGTCCTGTGGCCACTTCTGGGTCTTCCGGATTTGCTGACATGTTGAATACAACATCTTGATGACATCATGCTTTAGGGCTGTGAATAGTGCTACTGGAATTCCTTTGCATCCACTAATTTTATTAACTGCAGTGTTACGTGAGTCCCATTTGATTCGTTCTCCAGAACGTCTGGCTCTGGGTGGCTGACCATAGCATCGTAGTCATCCAGTTCATTTGGATATTTTTTATACAGTTCTTCCATATATTCTTTCCAACTCTTTTTTATCTCTTCAGTGTCTCCTAGGTCTCTGCTATTTATGTCCTTTATTGTGCCCATCTTTGCCACACTATTTACATAATAGCTCAGTGCTAGTATGCATGTATAGAGGGTCAGTGTTGCTATTTGTTACGTTAAATTTTTTTCACTAATTATAGTTTATTTTCACTTTCTTGTTCTTCAGACTCAATTCATTTCCAGATTTTAAGATCAATACCTTTACCATATTTTTAACTGTATATCAAATAGGTACAATTTCACATATTTGTAATACAGTTAGATTGTTCTGCCTTATGTACTACATTCTGTGATTCCCATAATCTTCTAAATTATTTTTATAACAGTTTCATGCAATAAGGTTTACTCCTTGTGTTCAAAGTTCAATAGGTTTAGGCAAACTAATAGAGTCCTGTATCTGAAATTATATCATAGAGAGTAGTTTTCATCACCCGAAAAACTGCCACCTGCTTCACCTATTCAACCTTTGACTTTCCCTTTGTCAACCACTGCTACTTTTACTGTCTCTATAGTTGTATCTTTCCAGGATGTCATACACTGGAATCAAGCCTATTCACACTGATTTGTTATACTTAGCATTATGCAATTACAATTCATTTATATAGTTTCATAATTCACTACTTTATTTGTTTTATTTATTTTTATTTTTAATATAAATATATTTATTTTAATTAGAGGTTAATTACTTTACAATATTGTATAGGTTTTGCCATACATCAGCGTTAATCTGCCACGGGTATACACGTGTTCCCCATCCTGAATCCCCCTCCCACCTCCCTCCCTGTACCATCCCTCTGGGTCATAATTCACTATTTTTAAAAATTCTAATATATTATTGACCACAATATATTTATAATTCACTTATTGAAAGATATTTTGTTTCTTTTTTCTTTGAGTGATTTTGAATAAAGCTGTTATAAACATTCATGTATATATTTTTGTGTGGACATAACTTTAAATCAGTTGGGCATATATTACTAATTAGGAACATGACTGCTTGATTGTATTTTAAGTGTACATTTAGCTTTATAAGTAACTGCCACACTGTCTTCCAAAGAAGCTATAGTAATTTGTATTCCCACCAGCACTGCAGGAGCATTCCTAGTGCGCTATGACATGCTCACCAAAAACTGACATTGCCGTACATGTATTTTTAAATTTTAGTCCATCCCTGGGATTTCTTTGGAAGGAATGATGCTGAAGCTGAAGCTCCAGTACTTTGGCCACCTCATGCGAAGAGTTGACTCATTGGAAAAGACTCTGATGCTGGGAGGGATTGGCAGCAGAAGGAGAAGGGGACAACCGAGGATGAGATGGCTGGATGGCATCACAGACTCGATGGACGTAAGTCTGAGTGAACTCCGGGAGATGGTGATGGACAGGGAGGCCTGGTGTGCTGTGATTCATGGGGTCGCAAAGAGTTGGACACAACTGAGTGACTGAACTGAACTGAACTGATGAGTTGAGTATGCAGGAAAGCCCAGATGGTTACTCTGAATGCTCCAAGTCACCCAGTGGAACTGAACTTGTGTATTGGTAACTCATTTTAATTTTATATTTGCTAATAACCAAAAATGCTTAATATATTTTCATATATATATATCTGTCATCTATATATCTTCTTTGGTGAGATGCCTGTCAGATATTTTTTCTCTTTTTTTCTTTTTTCTTAAATTGAGTGGCTTCTTTTCTTAATGCTTATTTTTTTTAAGGTTTTTTTGAAAATTTTGTATTTTGCTACACTTCTATACAATTTTATTTTATTTTATTTTTTAGTTTTTTATTTTTTTAATTTTAAAATCTTTAATTCTTACATGCGTTCCCAAACATGAACCCCCCTCCCACCTCCCTCCCCATAACATCTCTGTGGGTCATCCCCATGCACCAGCCCCAAGCATGCTGTATCCTGCGTCAGACATAGACTGGCGATTCAATTCTTACATGATAGTATACATGTTAGAATGCCATTCTCCCAAATCATCCCACCCTCTCCCTCTCCCTCTGAGTCCAAAAGTCCGTTATACAATTTTAACTTTGAATTCTGTAGAAAGCATACCATGACAAATTTTAATTTCCAGGGAAACTAAGTTGCTGAGACTTTCATTAAGCTAAAAGTCTATATTTAGCGTTTTCTCTTACTAGAGAGGTCACAAGAAGAAAAATGAATAAACTCCTAAAAACAGAATTATTTTAACTTACAATCATGCTATCTGCACAATAGAAGTTGGCAAAACAAAGGAGCACCTTAATTTAATGACCTAAACAGTTCCCACCCATTGTGTGGAAATGTAAGTGATATAAATGGCATTAAATATTTCAGTTCACAGCATCACCTCTTCCTCCTTTTTCTCCATATATTTCTCCCTAAGCCCCATTCTCTTTTCACATAATTAATAAAATATATAACTGCAATTGTAATATTTTAACAAGTTTTCCTTATTTTTTCTGAGAATGCCTGGTTTCCCACTCTCTGTTTCATTATGGTAGTATTTTCCCTCATAATATCAGTATGCATAGCAGAGACTTAAACTCTAAAGAAATTTTCTGATTACCATAGATCCCTAGAGGCTTCCTCGGTCTGATTTTATGATTAAGCATTCTAGTCAGAATTACCAATAAACACCAACTGCAGCTTGGAATAGAGGTCAAGCTAGCAAGACACAGAAAACTTTGAAATATTTCTAATGAGCCTAAATATTATTTTAGGAGATGTGTAAAAGAAACTGAATTTCTTATACAATTGGATTTCAAGACTAGTAGTTATTTTTACAAAATATTTTGAACTGTAAACGACCTTCTGATGGACTTAAAAATGATTGAAAATGTGTACTTGGAATTAAGCCAAAATTAAAATAAATGCTACCTGTTAATTATGCAAAGTATGTTTAGTAAGTTTAAGACTCTCAGAAAAAGTGATAGAGTACTAGCTTATTAACAGGTAATGGATATAGTCCAGAAATGTTTCAATTTATCATTAAGTTATGGCTCAGTTGGTAAAGAATCTGCCTATAATGTAGGAGACTGCTTGCAATGCAAGAGACCCAGGTTCAATTCCTGGGTCAGAAAGATCCCCTGGAGCAGGAAATGGCAACCCACTCTAGTATTCTTCTCTGGGAAATCTCATGAACGGAGGAGCCTGGCAGGCTACAGTTCATGGGGTCACAAAGAGTCGGACACGACTGAGTGACTAAACCACCACCAAAGTAAGAACAACCATAATATTAAACGGGTATATGTACACTACTGATTAGAACATTATAATTTAAGATTTTTGAGACTTATGGATAAATCAAATGATTTTGAAAAATAAATTTCAAACATCATGACATGAAACAGTTTACTTAGTTTAATTCAGTATTTAGTTGTATATAACTTATTATTCTTACAATGACATACTAGAGAATAAGCACACATGATTTATGAAAACATTTCATTGAATCAGAGATTTACTCAACATTAAAAATTGCTAAGAGATTGAGTACTGATTTAACTGTTTTAAAATGTTACACATAAAGCACTATTTTGGAGAAACATACAATTATTGAATGCATTTTGTTATATTAGATATTGAAAAACACTTTTAATTGTATGATACTACTGCTGCTGCTGCTGCTGCTGCGGCTGCTGCTGCTAAGTTGCTTCAGTCGTACAATTAAAATATAAAATAGACTTCTCCTTCCAAGGACATATACTTTTTCCTATTCTTCCACTAAAAACCCATGCCTAATATATAGGATATTCATAAGTGGATTCTAAAACATGAAGAGAAGAAGGCAGACTGGCTAAAGACCTTGGAACCCAAGGAACAACAAAGTGGTGAATTCTCCAGGCCTTCTTTTTGCCTTCATGTATCTCAGACATATGGCTAAAAAAAGATAGTAACCTGGAACCAACAAATGGCAGAATCTAAAAAACCATAACAAATATTCCTCTTTCTAGCAAAAGGATCAGGTAAAAGGCTATGCAGTTTTAGGACAGAAAAGTTTTAGACAGTTACTGCTGGATTTTAACCAAACACTAAAGAAAATCTGTGGTTTCAACCCATCTATGTCAGCAAAGGCTTCCACAATTCCCAGGTTTTCTCGGGGTATCACAATCTCAACCTTCCCTATTAAACTGGTCAGAGAAGGCTAAGGAGAGAGTCAAAACATAGAGTTGGTCAGTTGCTCATAAGCCCAGTCCCATTTGTGGTGTCCATGGAGACAGCATGGGGAGTGTGAACGTCCAGCCCCAACTGGCAGGAATGGGGCCATAGATGCTGCTGCTGCTGCTGCTAAGTCGCTTCAGTCATGTCCGACTCTGTGTGACCCCATAGATGGCAGCCCACCAGGCTCCCCCGTCCCTGGGATTCTCCAGGCAAGAACACTGGAGTGGGTTGCCATTTCCTTCTCCAATGCATGAAAGTGAAAAGTGAAAGTGAAGTCGCTCAGTTGTGTCCAACTCTTCAGGGACCCCATGGACTCTTCAGTCTACCAGCTCCTCTGTCCGAGGGATTTTCCAGGCAATAGTATAGGAGTGGGGTGCCATTGCCTTCTCCGTAGATGATGCATATTAATGTAAAACATAAAACAAGAAATTAAGGAAGCAATTCCATTCACCATTGCAACGAAAAGAATAAAATACTTAGGGATATATCTACCTAAAGAAACTAAAGACCTATATATAGAAAACTATAAAACACTGATGAAAGAAATCAAAGAGGACACTAATAAATGGAGAAATATACCATGTTCATGGATCGGAAGAATCAATATAGTGAAAATGAGTATACTACCCAAAACAATTTACAAATTCAATGCAATCCCTATCAAGCTACTAGCCATATTTTTCACAGAACTACAACAAATCATTTCATGATTTATATGGAAATACAAAAAAACTCGAATAGCCAAAGCAATCTTGAGAAAGAAGAATGGAACTGGAGGAATCAACTTGCTTGACTTCAGGCTCTACTACAAAGCCACAGTCATCAAGACAGTATGGTACTGGCACAAAGACAGAAATATAGATCAATGGAACAAAATAGAAAGCTCAGAGATAAATCCACACACCTATGGACACCTTATCTTTGACAAAGGAGGCAAGAATATACAATGGAGTAAAGAAAATCTCTTTAACAAGTGGTGCTGGGAAAACTGGTCAACCACTTGTAAAAGAATGAAACTAGATCACTTTCTAACACCGCACACAAAAATAAACTCAAAATGGATTAAAGATCTAAATGTAAGACCAGAAACTATAAAACTCCTAGAGGAGAATATAGGCAAAACACTCTCCGACATAAATCACAGCAGGATCCTCTATGATCCACCTCCCAGAATACTGGAAATAAAAGCAAAAATAAACAAATGGGATCTAATTAAAATTAAAAGCTTCTGCACAACAAAGGAAAATATAAGCAAGGTGAAAAGACAGCCTTCTGAATGGGAGAAAATAATAGCAAATGAAGCAACTGACAAAGAACTAATCTCAAAAATATACAAGCAACTTATGCAGCTCAATTCCAGAAAAATAAACGACCCAATCAAAAGATGGGCCAAAGAACTAAATAGACATTTCTCCAAAGAAGACATACGGATGGCTAACAAACACATGAAAAGATACTTAACATCACTCATTATTAGAGAAATGCAAATCAAAACCACAATGAGGTACCACTTCACACCAGTCAGAATGGCTGCGATCCAAAAATCTGCAAGCAATAAATGCTGGAGAGGGTGTGGAGAAAAGGGAACCCTCCTACACTGTTGGTGGGAATGCAAACTAGTACAGCCACTATGGAGAACAGTGTGGAGATTCCTTAAAAAATTGCAAATAGAACTACCTTATGACCCAGCAATCCCGATGCTGGGCATACACACCGAGGAAACCAGAATTGAAAGAGACACATGTACCCCAATGTTCATCGCAGCACTGTTTATAATAGCCAGGACATGGAAACAACCTAGATGTCCATCAGCAGATGAATGGATAAGAAAGCAGTGGTACATATACACAATGGAGTATTACTCAGCCGTTAAAAAGAATACATTTGAATCAGTTCTGATGAGATGGATGAAACTAGAGCCTATTATACAGAGTGAAGTAAGCCAGAAAGAAAAACACCAATACAGTATACTAACACATATATATGGAATTTAGAAAGATGGCAATGACGACCCTGTATGCAAGACAGCAAAAAAGACACAGCTGTGTATAATGGACTTTTGGACTCAGAGGGAGAGGGAGAGGGTGGGATGATTTGGAAGAATGGCATTGTAACATGTATACTATCATGTAAGAATCGAATCGCCAGTCTATGTCTGACGCAGGATACAGCGTGCTTGGGGCTGGTGCACTGTGATGACCCAGAGAGATGTTATGGGGAGGGAGGTGTGAGGGGGGTTCATGTTTGGGAACGCATGTACACCCGTGGTGGACTCATGTCAATGTATGGCAAAACCAATACAGTATTGTAAAATAAAAGTAAAAAAAAAAAAAAAAGAAAGAAAGAAAGAAAAAGAAAGTATCCATAGTAAAAAAAAAAAAAAAAGAAAGAAAAACTTTAGAAAAATAACCATAGGAGAGATTCTTTGGGATCTCAGACTAAGCAAATCTTTCCTAGACTTGACAACAAAAGCACAATCTATTAAATGAAAAAAATATAAATTATGCTTTATCAAAATTAAAAACGTGAGCTCTGAGATACGGTCTATCAAACACAAAAGAAAAGCTAAACACTGGGAGACAATAGTTTTAAACTGCATGTCTGAAAAAGAATTTCTCTCTAGAATATATATATAATTCTTCAAACTCAACAGTAAAAATCTAAATAAATAAAAAATAAAAATCAAACCATCCAATTAGAAAATTGTCAAAAGATATTTCAAGAAGAAGACATCCAGGTGTCAAATAATCAATAGATGTCCAAAAGCATTGTCTGCTAGGGAAATGTGAATTAATATGAAAAAAAAAAATCAGTACACATCTGTCAGAATGACTAAAAATTTAAAACAGGGACAGAACAAAATTCTGGCAGTGATACAGAGAAAGTAGATCACTCATGCTTTGCTAGTGGAAATGTTAAATGGTGCAGACACTCTGGATAACAACAGAGTCTTAAAAAATTGAATGAGTGCTTATCAAGTAACTCAGTAACTGTACTCTTGGGCATTTATTTTAAATATATAAAAACTTGTTCTCACAGAATCTTGTACATGTATGTTTGTGGTAGCTTTATTTGCAGTAGTCCCAAACTGGAAACCCTCTTGTCTACAGTCATGAGTAAATGCTTAAACAAACTGTAATATAGTCATAACATGGAATACTACTCAATAAGAAGATGAACAAACTCATGATTCACACAACGACTTGACAGACACTCTAGAGAGCTATGTTTAGGACAAAAGCCAATCTCCATAGATTACATACTATAGGATTCAATTTATACAGCATTTCTGAGATGACAAAATTAGAGTGAAGAATAAATTAGTGATTGACAGGGTTTAAGAATTTAGAAGGGGTGATCCAGTTCCCAATAGCATACTAGGAAGAGCCTGAATTCACCTCTTCCCACTCACATACTGAATCTGTAGCTACGTATGGGCCAGAATTACTTCTTCTGAAAAACTGGCTGACTCTAATGCATCAGGTGAAGAGAGAAGCCCACCACAAAGCAGGCAGGTGAAGCTGAGACACAACCTCATCATAAACCCCACCCCTCACATAGTGACCCACAATTAGGAGGGAACTCAAAACCCAGTGCCTGTCTCTGAGGAGCCAAGGGATTGAGCTGCACATCGCGCACTCCAACTTTTAAGACCTGCACCTGAGAGATGAACCCTGAAATACCTAGATTTGAAAACCAATGGGTTATCGTTACCATCTTTCTAAATTTGGTAACGATAACCCTGTATGCGAGACAGCAAGAGAGACACAGATGTATAGAGCAGTCTTTTGGACTCTGGGAGAGGGAGAGGGTGGGATGATTTGGGAGAATGGCATTGAAACATGTATAATATCACATAAGAAACGAATCACCAGACCAGGTTCGATGCAGGATACTGGATGCTTGGGGCTGGTGCACTGGGATGACCCAGAGAGATGGTACGGGGAGGGAGGAGGAAGGGGGGTTCCGGATGGGGAACATGTGTATACCTGTGGCAGATTCATGTTGATGTATGGCAAAACCAATACAATATTGTAAAGTAATTAACCTCCAATTAAAATAAATAGATTTATATGAAAAAAAAAGAAAGAAAACCAATGGGGCTGGCAGTCATCAGACCCTTGTAAGGTTTTATGGAACCTGAGAAATGGATCTTAAAGGCCTCAAGCATGGACTCACCCATCCTAGGGCTCAGCAAACAGGCAGCAGATAATAGAGGTACTCTACAGAATTTATGTGAAGGAGGCTCATTTGCTAAAGCATCAGTCCAAGGGGCAGGCATCAGGCTTGGCACACATTTAGAAGACTGATCTCTGGGGTCACTCTCCATGCTTTCCCTCTGCCTTGCTCCAGGCTGCCAGTACCATTTTTTATTTTATTTTATTTTAACTCCAGGTGTTTGGGTTTTAGTTTTTTCTCTTTTTCCTGGTGAGGGCCATCTTTGTGCCTTTGTGCTACCTCACTAGAGACCATTAGTAAATCGTAGATGGGAACTTTTACATGTCCCTGGTATCCCATATTTTTTATGTCTAATGCCCCAATATTTGAGGCTGCTATCCAGGAGTCACACCTTGATTGCCAGGCTCTAGAGACCCACACTATGTTGTCTAGTAACTTTTAACTATTTAGGGCTTTCCTGGTGATTCAGACGGTAAAGAATCTGCCTGCAAATATAGAATGTTCTGGGTTGGGAAAATCCTCTGAAGAAGGAAATGGCAACCCATTCCAGTATTCTTCCCTGGAGAATTCCATGGTCAGAGGAGCCTGGTAGGTTATAGTCCATGGGCTCCCAAAGAGTTGGACACAACTGAAGAAGTAATACTTTCACTTTCAGCAACAGGCTAAATTAATTCAACCTGATTTTGTAGCTGGGGGCAGGTTACACAGAGTTACTTAGTCTTAAACATCTATTTTTATGAAAGTGTCTCTCAACTGTAAAATGCTAAGTGGACATTAACACATGGTTTTAATTGCATTTTCACCCTTTAATTAATTGATAAAACACCTCAATGTAGAACAAGAAAGAAATATACATGACACAAAATTTAGTTTCAAAAAATGTTAGCATTTTTACTATACCAATGGCTTCATTCACAGATAAAGAACTTGCATCTGTGATTTTATGAATACATGATGGACTATTTATTTTTTCTTTTAATAAACACAGAGATGTTCATGGTAAGAAAATACATTCATTATTTTATAGAAGCCAGAAGGAAGTAACTATTGCAAAGGAGTAGAGAAGGCTATCTTTCATCTGCCTCACAGTACAGGGGCTTTTAATCTCTGTCTCTTGTGATGTTTACTAGAATGATGAATCAATAGGAAGGTGATTACTATTCCTCCAATCCACTTGAACTAACCTTGTGAGCTGACTATGAAGTAAAGAAACAATTGAGTGAAATCAGATAGTCTTGTGAGCAGGAGTTTCAGGATTATTCAACGCACAACCTATAGACCTATAGATCCTAAAGTGAATAAACAAAAACAAAACAAACAAAAACAGGGCCCCTCATACTCTCAGAAACACACACAGTTAAAATTACGATCCTTTTTAACTGTGATGTAAAGTATCAAAAATGAATGGATTCAAAACTCTAACGGAGAGTCCCTGTAGACACATCAAAAATTAATCTGATCATCCTTTTGCCTATTGCGATTTTTTAATTGGAATTTATCAAACTTGGAAAAATGAAATTAGGTTGCTGAATTTCAAAACATCATTGGTAGGAATGTTGGTACTGAAATATCAACTAAATTAAAGAACCATATTAAAAAAAAATAATTTTGCAACCTGTGCACCACTGTACCATTTTAAAAATCAGTTTTCCTTTATCTTTTTTGATTCCTTTAAATAGTATGTTCTTGTTCTCTCCAACTGGCCTATTAATTAGAACAGTCTACACTTCTATGTTTGTTTTTTCCCCTAGAATTCCATATATTACTGTAATTTTTTAAATTTTAATAAATTTTAATAACTATACAACTCATTCTTACATTTAAAATATAATATTTATGATTTAAAATATTATATTTTATATAAATCCTCTCTGGGGGACGACAGAGGATGACATGGCTGGACGGCTTTACCGACCCGATGGACATGAGTTTGAGCAAGCTCTAGGAGTTGGTGATGGACAGGGAAGCCTGACATGCTGCAGTCCATGGGGTCACAAAGAATCAGACACAACTGTGCAGCTGAACTGAACTGAAAATATCATATGTAAAATATATATACATAAATATGTATATGTTATATATATAACATTACTATGATATATATATATAATATATACATTCATATATAATAAATGTAACAGAACTTTTTTAAAAATTTTTAGTGTTGTGTTTGTCTCTGCCACACAACAATGCAAATCAGCCATAATATCCATATCTGATCTACTCCCTATGATAACCTCAAAATTCAAATCTCCAAATACCTTCTCCAGGTGGTGCCCTCTGTTAACCTTTCCCATCCCCAACTAGGCAAATTCTCCACAACCTTTGAAGCCCACACATTCCCACACTCAGAGACTTACTATATTCTGTGGGGATGAAAAGTATGGAGAATAAAAATTATTAGGGGGAAAGGATATGCATTCATTTCCCCCCATAAGTCAACAGCAGAGTGTCCACAAGTACCCACGCATGCATGTGTAGATAGTTTCTCGTAATAGTTACTCCTCAATAATGATAGTTACTCCTGCACTTTGTTACACTTCTATATGCTAACTCCAATCATGGTACAAATCAAAAACTGGAAATCTAAGATATGATGATCATAACCCACAACCCATAAGTGAAACTATAACACGGCAAACAGAGTCTAGCAAGCTATGAACTAGGCAGTTGATTATGGACATCATTCCACATTCTGTCAGCACCATCTTCTGTCCTCCTGCTGCCTCAAAGACTGGCCATATATTTGTATACCTTCACCCCTCTTTATCAGTACCCATCTCTGCTGCCTCTCTGTTGGCTATTAACTTACTTCCTTCTAAGAGGAGAGACATTACTGTTAACCTTCTAGAATGTATACATTTTGAATGACATCACTTTGGAATATGGCGGTATTACAAGGAAGTAAAACAAGACAACTTCTTAGGCAGTGCACTCAGCCCAGCCACTTTACTTTTTTGTTGTTTTTATCATAGTAAGTATCACATAAAACATAATATTTTAATGATATTTAACTGTACATTTCAGTGGCACTAAATACATTCACATTGTCGTGCAACTCTTACCATCATCCATCTTCTAAATTTTTCACTTTCCTAAACTGAAACCCTGTCCACATTCAATTCTAAGTCTCCACCTTCCCTCCTTCCCATCTCCCACCCCTCTATTCCTGGCCCCTGGCATTTACCAATGTACTTTCTGACCCTATGAATTTGACTAAACTAGGTACCCGAGGTACTTAGTATAAGTGAAATCAAACAGTATTTGTCTGCACCTACTATATATTGGAATGCCGTTTTAGGTTAACTTAATATACGTGCCACAAACAGACTGTACCAACCCTACCCACCCACTACCACTGTGCTATACAGCAGGTTTTCATTAGTTATCTATTTCATTCATAGTAGCATGTATATGTTAATCTCAGTCTCATGATTTATTCTGGCCCTGCCCCCACTGGTGTCCATTCATTTGTTCTCTATGTCTGTGTATCTACTTCTGCTTTGCAAATAGGTTTACCTGTACTATTTTTTCTGGATTCCACATGTATGCATTGATACACGATATTTGTTTTTGACAGTATTTCCCTCTAAGCATGAATGTGCTGTCTTTTGTATCTGTCCCCTAACTTCACACCCTAAATGCAAAAAGAATGTTTGTGAGATTATGAATATATACACCTATGAAAATGTGCCATGGTCTGGTGCGTACACAGGCTACCATTAAAGCAACATCTTATCAGGTATGTAACGAACACACACACCAGTACAGGATCCTGGTTGTGCTCAAACAGATAAAGACATGTCAGTTATATTGAGATTGTGACTTGCAAATGATGGAAGATTCAACTCAAACTGACCCATGTCAAATAAAATGTATTAATTCAAATAAATGAGATTTATATGGATGTTCCACCTTACTGTTAGCATATTCTGATGAATGTAATTGGGAATTAGCTTTGTTCCATTTTTCATTCCTCTTACCACTTGGCTTTATTCTAGGATTCTCTGGATCATTTTTTATAGTGATAGGCTCACATTTTAACAAATTCACTTTAGCCAAAAGATAAAAAGTCTCTCTTAGAAGACCTAGCCAAATTCTAAGTAGATCTTCCTGTCATCAAGTCAAACGTCCATTCCTGAATCCAATTTCTAGAAACAGAGAAAATAATTCTTTGTCACATCAAGTCCATGGTCTGTCTATTCCTGGAATTTCGAAGTGGAGTCAATCTTATTTCAAACTCATGAATTATAATGGAAGGATGAGCTGGGAGACACAAAAGAATCTACATACTGCTTACCAGGGAAAGAGTGGCTGAGAGTGAAACAAACTAATAGTATATCTGCAAGAGCAAAAACTGGCATTCATACTACTACTGGCTAACATCCGTCCATTCAGGGCAGACATTTTTATTAATCTTGGACCCATTCCTATCGCACTCTCAATCTGCTTCAAATTCCCTTCAACTTACTCCCCAGCAGTTCATCAGAGCAAATTTATACTATACCTTTTGTTATGTTGCACGTGATAATATCCTTGATGACTGTGGATAAAACCTTGAATATGTGTTATAGCATTATTAACCACTCACTTGCAAATGTATCTCAGTAGTTCTTGAGTTTACTTATATATTTGACTTTTCCACCTCTCATAATAATTACCTTCATGTCTCTATTTCTGAAGAGTTACCCTGGTGGCTCAGAGGGTAAAGCATCTGCCTGCAATGTGCATGACCTGGGTTCAACCCCTGAGTCGGGAAGATCCCCTGGAGAAGGAAATAGCAACCCACTCCAGTAACTTGCCTGGAAAATCCCATGGAAAGAGGAACATGGTAGGCTGTAGTCCATGGGGTTGCAAAGAGTCGGACATGACTGAGTGACTTCACTTTCACTTTCTCTATTTCTAGAGGCATATCAAATTGTTCAGTCTATTGTCTATTACTCCTGCCTTCACATCTCCAATTCAGGTTTGAATTTTTCTGTTAAAGATTAGAAACCTTCAGACGTTAAAGAGCCCAATATCAGTAAGATGCAGAAAAAAACCTGAAATCAATTATGATCTCCAATGATATGTGACTAAATAGTAACAAAAAAAAAAAAAAAAAAACCAACAAGGTGTTGATGTGTATTTTGCTGCGCATATAACAGAAAATTTGATCTCATGTGATAGAAAAATGATTTATGGATAATATTTGAATTCTTGCAGAATTCTTAAAACTGCATAAATACTTGCATTATCATGTACATCCATATAATTTAACTCCCTGATTTTAACATGTAAAATGGCATCCACTATTAGCGATATAACAAAAAAGAAGCAGACTCATTGATATAGAGAAAATACTAGCGGTTACCAGTGGGGAAAGGGGAAGAGAAATACAAGGTTGAGGGATTAGGAGGTACAAATTATTGCATATAAGATAGGTTCAAGGATGTATTGTACAACATGGGAATATATTCAATATTTTGTGATAACTATAAGTGGAAAGTAATCTTTTAAAAATGTGAAAAATAATCAAAATTACTTGAAATGGAAAAACGTTCACAAAAAGAACTTAAAAAAAAGGAAAATAAATAGGCTCAAAAAACATAATTCACAGATTTAGAAGAAAGTATTTGTGGGGAATTAAAATGTTTACACTTTATCCCAACTTAAACACCTGAAGATATAACAAGTAAAACATCCTACTTGCCGTAAATTTCCACAAACTGCTTTATTAGAGTGCATTCCAAATAAAATGCAAATCAAATGTACACCCGTGGCAGACTCATGTTGATGCATGGCAAAACCAATACAGTATTGTAAAGTAAAATAAAGTAAAAAAAAAAATTCTGATTTGAATAATAGAATAATTCATTAAATGCATCCCTTTCAAGTTTCATATTTTTTCAAGCACAGAAATATAGATATAAGAGGCTATCCAATTCTTAAGTTTCTGTCTTGGGTTCTCTGTGTATGGATTTATATATACTCTGTATGTGTAAATATATACACACACAAACATACATATAAATGGCAACCCACTCAATACTCTTGCCTGGGAAATACCATGGACAGAGGACCCTGGCAGGCTATAGTTTCTGGGATTACAAAGATTCGGACACGAACACATGACAAACATCTTCATTTTCATATATATATATATGCATTGTGAGAAGGAAATGGCAACCCACTCCAGTGTTATTGCCTGGAGAACCTCAGGGACAGAGGAGCTTGGTGGGCTGCCATCTATGGTGTCACACAGAGCCGGACACAACTGAAGCAACTTAGCAACAGCAGCAGCATATATGCACTGTATAAATACACAGCATGCAAGAGAAAAACTTAAGAGCTAAATTTCCTATTTAAGCCTATAAGTGACATATGAAGATGGTAATTTCATTGTAAAGGTGACAAGAATCATTTCATGGTAACATTTAGCATTATAATGATACTAGTCACAGCTATAAAAATATTGTAAATCTCTAATAAAATATTATGACTTGTCTTTGAAGGTTACAGATAGTTTATTTCCATATACCTTTAAATTGAACCTTGTTAAGGTTATCTAATTAATTGA
This sequence comes from Budorcas taxicolor, assembly GCF_023091745.1. Lineage (NCBI taxonomy): Eukaryota > Metazoa > Chordata > Mammalia > Artiodactyla > Bovidae > Budorcas > Budorcas taxicolor. Next base: position 15,942,272 of record NC_068917.1, on the reverse strand, counting down.
CTACGCTTCAGTACATATATGATCATATACCTCTACAATATCAATTGTTTTTCAAAAGCACCTATCATTTCCTAGGTCATTACCCACGTTTTTCCTACGACAGGGAGAATAACCAATTAATGTAGAAAACAGTATTCCTTGAGGCAAGTGGCAATTATTATTTTTAATCATTTTTCCTAAAGCAGTAAATATTCAAATAACAAATACATGAAGGGTTTGTATTCTATGTATAAACACCAGCTTTTTAATGACATTCTCAGACAGAATCAATAGCTCTAATATTTGCATTCCTTATATAGCAAATCAGTTCTGGTTAGTCACTCAGTCCTGTCCGACTTTTTCTGACCCCATGGACTGAAACATGCCAGGCTTCCCTGTCCATCACCAATTCGTGGAGTTTACTCAAACTCATGTCCATTGAGTCAGTGATGCCATCCACCATCTCATCCTCTGTCATCCCCTTTTCCTCTCACCTTCAATCTTTCCCAGCATCAGGGTCTTTTCCAATGAGTCAGTTCTTTGTGTCAGGTGGCCAAAGTACTGGAACTTCAGTTTTAGCATCAGTCCTTCCAATAAATATTTAGGACTGATTTTCTTTAGGATTGACTGGTTTGATCTTTGTGCCATCCAAGGGACTCTCAAGAGTATCTTCAACACTAAAGGGCAAAAGCATCAATTCTTTGGTGTTCAGCTTTCCTTATGGTCCAACTCTCACATCCATACACGACTACTGGAAAAATCATAGCCTTGACTAGATGGACCTTTGTTGGCACAGTACTTTCCGTCCAAGGAGTAAGCGTCTTTTAATTTCAAGGCTGCAATCACCATCTGCAGTGATTTTGGAGCCCAGAAAAATTAAGTCTGACACTGTTTCCACTGTTTCCCCATTTATTTCCCATGAAGTGATGGCACCGGATGCCATGATCTTAGTTTTCTGAACGCTGAGGTTTAAGCCAACTTTTTCACTCTCCTCTTTCACTTTCACTGAGAGGCTCTTTAGTTCCTCTTCACTTTCTGCCACAAGGGCAATGTCATCTACATATCTGAGGTTATTGATATTTCTCCCAGCAATCTTGATTCCAGCTTGTGCCTCACCAGCCCAGAGTTTCTCATGATGTACTCTGCATAGAAGTTAAATAAGCAAGCTGACAATATACAGCCTTGACGTACTCCTTTTGCTATTTGGAATCAGTCTGTTGTTTATGTCCGGTTCTAACTGTTGCTTCCTGACCTGCATACAGAAATCTCAAGAGGCAGATCAGGTGATCTAGTATTTCCATCTTTTTAAATATTTACCACAGTTTATTGTGATCCACACAGTCAAAGGCTTTGGCATAGTCCATAAAGCAGAAATAGATGTTTTTCTCAAACTCTCTTGCTTTTTCAATGATCTAGTGGATGTTAGCAATTTGATTTCAGTTCCTCTGCCCTTTATAAAATCAGCTTAAACATTTGGAAGTTCACAGTTCACATATTGCTAAAGGCTGGCTTGGAGAATTTTGAGCATTATTGACTAGCTTGTGAGATGAGTGCAATTGTGTGGTAGTTTGAACATTCTTTACATATTTATTTATAAAATATAAACAGGTGCTAGTTAAGTATAATAACATTCCAAATAAAGGTAATTAGTAACAGTAATAGAATTTTTAAAAATTAAAATTCTTTCTGTATGCTAATGAATTGAGATATATATCTTATAGGAATGAATCTTATTTTAAAAGACAACTGATTTAAAGGATTAACATCTTGGTTTTAATTTCTACTGGTCTCCTACACATCCAGCACAAAATATCTTAATATACTACTTTTTGTTATTAATGTCATGAACAAAAATATATAATGTTTAAGCTTAGATTCTTCTGTGTGACCATTTAAACATCTCTATAGGGCCTTCTTTGCTAATCCAAGCTTATTTCTTGCTTCACACTCCTCAAAAATAAATAAATATTAATTCTTCTATGTTATCCAAATAGCAGCTTTTTTTATTATTTTCTTTCTGATGAGGTGTACGCGTTATTTCCACACTGCTTTCTCCTGTACCATTTCTCTGGCCTGTATAACAATACTCACACCAGCACTACCCCATCCCTGGATCATGCTCAAATTTGATCCATGTTGACCCATGGATCTGATCCAATTTGACCTCTGCTCAAAGCCTAGTTTTATTTTTTTTTCAACTTTTTATTTTTACTTTATTTTACTTTATAATACTGTATTGGTTTTGCCATACATTGACATGAATCCACCATGGGTTTTAGAAGCAGATGCTCATTGAAGGTTTTCTCAAATATGATGACACAATTCAACCGTGCTTTTAAAATAAGGTTATCTTAGGGATATATCCCATCACAGAATAAGTTCTTGATTCTTTTACACAAATACATTCACCAGAGGTGAACACTCCCCGAGCACTATACAACACACACACACACACACACACACACACACACACACAGTTTAACTTATAAGCATCAGAGAGTTGTGGTGTCTGATGGGTTTATTTTTGTTATAATTAGATCTTAATACACAGTAGATTCACCATAAATGCCTATTCTTTTTTTTGTAATTAATTTTCCTAGGATATAACCCTGTTCCCAACTTCATTATAACTTATGGAGGGTCTTAAATAAGCACCACAAACTAGTATAAGTGTTCTCAGCTATACATAAGTGCCAGTGAAATTTTCCATTGTAGAATAAACAAATAAAATCACTGCGTATCTGACCACTTTTATGCAGATACATGTAGTTATATGGAAACATTTTAATGTTTTTTTGGGCTCTAGCCTTTCTGAGAAGACAATGGCAACCCACTCCAGTACTCTTGCCTGGAAAATCCCATGGACAGAGGAGCCTGGTAGGCTGCAGTCCATGGGGTCGCTAGGAGTCGGACACGACTGAGCGACTTCACTTTCACTTTTCACTTTGATGCTTTGGAGAAGGAAATAGCAACCCACTCCAGTGTTCTCGCCTGGAGAATCCCAGGGACGGGGAAGCCTGGTGGGCTGCCGTCTCTGGGGTTGCACAGAGTCAGACACGACTGAAGCAGCTTAGCAGCAGCAGCAGCAGCAGCAGCAGCAGCCTTTCTGAAATACTCTTAGTCATGTTTTGTTATCTGAGGGAACCCCGTTATTCATTTTTGTGATGTTTTGTGGTCAAACAGACTTAACCAAAATCTTCTTCTAAATGCCATCGACAGTTAGCAAAGGCCTAATTCTGTGGGGTCGCACAGAGTCGGACATGACTGAAGTGACTTAGCAGCAGCAATCTCTCTGTTATCAAAACACACTAATCCTCTTCTGGAGTTTAATAAATAATTTTATAGCAAGTTGCAACAGATGGGTAAAAAGCAGAGCAAACAGATTTCTCTGGCTAATAACTGCATGAAAAAAGGTAAACTTTTCTTCATTTCCCTGAATTCTCTCCTTACAGAGACTATCATGCCAGTTGGCATGACATTCCAGTTTTATTTTTAAAGGAGTGGTGTTGTTGATAAATGTAATTATTAGCACACCAGCTTTTAAAAATATAAAAAGAAATTTCTAAACTATTGTGTTAAATATTCCCTTTTGCTATTTTCATCAATAGAGCTATATAAGTGCTAACATGTAAGAGCTTTCCCCATTATTCCAGCAATTTTGGAAAATTTTCCAGGTTCTTTGCCTCCTATCAATGCTCTTATGCACAATTTCTCAACACAGACATCCTTCTGAAGGAGCCACTCTGAATTGTAGCTCACCTTGTAGCTGCCTTGATTCCCACCTTCACTTAGCCTCTCTGGTTGAAATTATCACTGGCTTCCAGCTGGAATCTCAGACTTGACCTTTTTACTGGACACTATATATTTTTGGTCATAAAATGATTTACTTAATTATAAAATTTTTAGCCAGTGTCATAAGTTATGATCTTCTTGAGTCTTTGCTCACAAAGAGACCTTAGGTCCCTGTCCAAGACGGGAGTTGGGACTTTAATCCAGAGACTTCTGTGTTCAGTAAACTAAACTTAGTAATAATAATGTGTTTCATCTGGCTTTCTATCATTCTTTTCTTCATTTTAAAACTTGCTTTCCTGCATTATAAACAAACAGGCAGTATATTCTATGTTTAATAGTTCTCAAGTTCTAGTCAATGATACTATAGTCTAGTGGTTCTCAAACCATAGCTTGGATCACTTTCAAGGTATTAATGAGGTTATGATTATTTTCATAATTATACTAACACAATATTCTTTTATTTTTACTCTCATTCTTTCCCAACTGTTTCAACAAAATTTTCAAGGCTAGATGACTTATCATATCACAACAGAAAATACACAAGCAGCAATAATAATGAAAGAAACCTGAAGACATATCAAGTGGTGCCAAACATTCTGTTCACTAATTTTCTGATTTGGAAAATATATGTTGTAAAAATGCTTTTTTTTCTGACAAAATATAAGGTTATCATGCCATTTAAAATAAAGTATTACAGATATGTATGTTTTCCAGTGTTCCAGTTTTAATTTTGACTACAGTTGATAGACATAAACAACAGCTCTTGGTTTTCTTGATAATTTTTAAATTTGTAAAAATATTCTGAGAACAAACTGTTATTCTTGTCCATAAACAATCTAAACTGCATCCCAAATGGATAAGTACATCTAATAAGTAATATTTATTTCTTGCAATGGAAACAACAGAGACGAGTTTCTAAACTCTCAAAACTGACTGGTATTCAGGTGACAGTAGAACCTAGAAATCTTAATTCTAACTGAGCTCTTTGCCCCTACAAATTACAATGGATTATTCTAGAGTATACATTATAGTTTAATAAAGAGCAACATGAAAAATTAGGCTAATTACATAATCATGGAAAATTCCATTGGCAAACAAGTGATAAAGAAGAGCTAAAATCAGTAAATTCTCTTCAGTGTCATCTGCGTGAGGAAATGAAGTCAGTATACAACAGTACACCCAATTCCTTAAGAAATAAATAGCTAGAGATTTAAGCAGTCTAGGACTACATAGTTATCCATAAGTAATTATCTTCTATTTTGCCCCAATAAACTGATGGCTTTTTTTTTTTTTTTTTCTGAATATTCTCTTTTAGAAGGGGTCTGCTAATTCAGGTGTAACTCATTCTTTCTTGCAAGTTATTTATCCATAACATAGCAAAACTACTATTCTGAATTCAACTAAGCAAATTTCATTTATTTTATTTCCGTGTCAGGAATTGGACAATGCAGGAAATAAATCAACTTCTGAATTGGTTAGTCTGAAATTCCTGATAGTCTCATCCTGAAGCTCAGTTCCTGAAAAGGGAGAAACCTAGGCCAGTATAACCTGCCACTCTTACAAATGGCATTATTAGGCTAGGAAGAGCCTCTTGTAAACCTAAGATAAAATTTCTTGATCGGTAATGTCTGGATTTCTTGCGTAAGCCAAGCTATTGAGAAAGAAAATGCCTGAATCCCGGGGAATGGCAGGGAGCCTATTTATGTAAAATTATTGCAGTTGTAGAAAGAAAGAAAGAAAATATCCTGTCTTTGTCTTGTCATAAAAAAGGAAAATTGTCATTTTGTGTCTTAGTTCTGAAGTGAATAATGCACTAGATATTCTGTGAGAGTTTGCCTGGGTCATTTATTTTTTTTTTTTTAGAAAATCTCAGATATGAAGCAAGAGTTAACCACATTATTGTAAAGTTTTTAAATCAAAGCTTAACTAAAAATAGCTCAGTTGGTAAAGAATCTCCCTGCAATACAGGAAACCCTGGTTCCATTCCTGGCTCAGGAAGATCCACTGGAGAAGGAATAGGCTACCCACTCCAGTATTCTTGGGCTTCCCTTGTAGCTCAGCTGGTAAAGAATCCACCTGCAATGCAGGAGACTGGGTTTGATTCCTGGGTTGGGAAGATCCGCTGAAGCAGGGAGGCCACCCACTCCAGTATTCTGTCCTGGAGTTATATAGTCCATGGGTCACAAAGAGTCAGATGCAACTGAGCACCTTTCACTTTCAGAAAAATACGTATATATATATGGATGGATGGATATAACACTGCTGGCATTAAATAGGATTAATATGGAAGGGAAAATGAAAGCAGTCATAGAAGTTGTTTGGAAAACCAAGCAGATTCTGAAATTTTGGTGAAAATTTAAAATTGAACTATTTTTAAAGAATTGCAGTTCTGGAAGGACTTCATCAAGCCAAGAGCTTGATGCTTTGGATTGAATATATATTTTGGAGTTAGATTGTTTTAAGTGAAACTCATGTTTAAAGTTGGACAACCAATTTCATATTATTTATTCTGGCTATTTTTCTTCCTTCCCTTCTTCCTCAATCCATCTCTCTTTCTTTTACTGGTACACTGGAATCGCAGAATTTAATTAAAATATATATTTTTTTCTAAATACTTTCATTACTGGTTCTAGCAAAGCTCCTTTCCCTTTTTCTTGTTGCCTTTCCACCTACCTGAAATGTATGACTTAAATCAAATCCCTTATGATTATACCATGGAAGTGAGAAATAGATTTAAGGGACTAGATGTGATAGAGTGCCTGATGAACTATGGAATGAGGTTTGTGACACTGTACAGGAGACAGGGATCAAGACCATCCCCATGGAAAAGAAATACAAAAAAGCAAAATGGCTGTCTGGGGAGACCTTACAAATAGCTGTGAAAAGAAGAGAGGCGAAAAGCAAAGGAGAAAAGGAAGGATATAAGCATCTGAATGCAGAGTTCCAAAGAATAGCAAAGAGAGATAAGAAAGCCTTCTTCAGTGATGCATGCAAAGAAATATAGGAAAAGAACAGAATGGGAAAGACTAGAGATCTCTTCAAGAAAATTAGAGATACCAAGGGAACATTTCATGCAAAGATGGGGCTTGATAACAGACAGAAATGGTATGGACCTACAGAAGCAGAAGATATTAAGAAGAGGTGGCAACAATACACAGAAGAACTGTACAAAAAAGATCTTCATGACCCGGAATCATGATGGTGTGATCACTCATCTAGAGCCAGACATCTTGGAATGTGAAGTCAAGTGGGCCTTAGAAAGCATCACTGCAAACAAAGCAAGTGGAGGTGATGGAATTCCAGTAGAGCTGTTTCAAATCCTGGAAGATGATGCTGTGAAAGTGCTGCACTCAATATGCCAGCAAATTTGGAAAACTCAGCAGTGGCCACGACTGGAAAAGGTCAGTTTTCATTCCAATCCCAAAGAAAGGCAATGCCAAAGAATGCTCAAACTATCGCACAATTGCACTCATCTCACATGCTAGTAAGGTAATGCTCAAAATTCTCCAAACCAGGCTTCAGCAATACATGAACCGTGAACTCCCTGATGTTCAAGCTGGTTTTAGAAAATGCAGAGGAACCAGAGATCAAGTTGCCAATATCTGCTGGATCATGGAAAAAGCAAGAGAGTTCCAGAAAAACATCTATTTCTGCTTTATTGACTATGCCAAAGCCTTTGACTGTGTGGATCACAATAAACTGAGGAAAATTCTGAAAGAGATGGGAATACCAGACCACCTAACCTGCCTCTTGAGAAACCTATATGCAGGTCAGGAAGCAACAGTTAGAACTGGACATGGAACAACAGACTGGTTCCAAATAGGAAAAGCAGTACGTCAAGGCTGTATATTGTCACCCTGCTTATTTAACTTCTATGCAGAGTACATCATGAGAAACGCTGGCCTGGAAGAAACACAAGCTGGAATCAAGATTGCTGGGAGAAATATCAATAACCTCAGATATGCAGATGACACCACCCTTATGGCAGAAAGTGAAGAGGAGCTAAAAAGCCTCTTGATGAAAGTGAAAGAGGAGAGCGAAAAAGTTGGCCTAAAGCTCAACATTCAGAAAATGAAGATCATGGCATCCAGTCCCATCACTTCATGGGAAATAGTTGGGGAAACAGTAGAAACAGTGTCAGACTTTATTTTTTTGGGCTCCAAAATCACTGAAGATGGTGATTGCAACCATGAAATTAAAAGACGCTTACTCCTTGGAAGAAAAGTTATGACCAGCCTAGATAGTATATTCAAAAGCACAGACATTACTTTGCCGACTAAGGTCCGTGGCTATGGTTTTTCCTGTGGTCATGTATGGAAGTGAGAGTTGGACTGTGAAGAAGGCTGAGCGCTGAAGAACTGATGCTTTTGAACTGTGGTGTTGGAGAAGACTCTTGAGAGTCCCTTGGACTGCAAGGAGGTCCAACCTGTCCATTCTGAAGGCGATCAACCCTGGGATTTCTTTGGAAGGAATGATGCTGAAGCTGAAGCTCCAGTACTTTGGCCACCTCATGTGAAGAGTTGACTCATTGGAAAAGACTCTGATGCTGGGAGGGATTGGGAGCAGGAGGAGAAGGGGACGACAGAGGATGAGATGGCTGGATGGCATCACGGACTCGTTGGACGTGAATCTGAGCGAAGGTGATGGACAGGGAGGCCTGGCATGCTGAGATCATGGGGTCGCAAAGAGTCAGACACGACCGAGCAACAGAACTGAACTGAACTGAATCTTGCTGAAATGCTATGAATCCTAGCAATAGCTAAGTAGAAATTTGCTTCCTGCCTTGCTGTGAATTGGCTGATGTGACAGCAGCAAGTGTCAGAGCTGGCATAGTTGGGTGCTCCAAAAGTTATTACAGTCCGCTAAGCCACCTTGGCCATGGGTCACTGGGTGCTCATTGATCAAGCCCTAATAGCCTATTTAGTCCTTTTCAAGTCAATTGCAAAATACCTACTTTTGAAAAATAGGAGGCCAAGATAAAATCTGGACTGAGAATTTATACTATTTGCCCAGCTAGACACCTGTTTCCCATTAGTCACTGACAAGCATGATATAGACAGTTGCTTGGTATCATTCTCTAAATTATCACAAAATTCCACTTACATGGCACCTGTTATTCTCACTAAAGCTACATGTACTATCTGTGTATATAGAGGGGAAATGACCATAGAGATACAAAGAATATTGTATACTTTGTGATGGTAATTGATCATAGGCAAGTAGACCTTTTGATCAGTTCTTTGTTGCTGAAAAATACCTAAATATAGCTTTTCTTCATGTTTAATTTTCTGAGAAGTCTAATATATTAACTTCAGAGTTTATGAGCATACAGGTCACAAGTGAATGTGACTAACACTTCCCATCCTGTATCCTGCTGTGGCTCTGAATGCTCGTGTATAAGCATCACTACCAGGCTCTCCAGGAGCCAGCAGCATGTCTCTCTCCCACTCTCTATGGCAGCAGCAAGATATGTGAGCAGTGAAGCTGAGAACAGCCACTCTCATCCTCAAGAGCCAGGGAGATCTGAACAGGATGGGATACCTTACCTGAGCACAAATGCCCTCATTCCCCTCCTATTTGTTTATTTTTCAATTATTATATGTGATTAAGAATGAAATTTGAAGTGTAAAAACACATGAGAAATATTTGAGTATATATTCACTTAGAAATTATTTACCAACATCTATTAATTAGAGAACTCATTGAAAAAAATGTTTTTATTTAAATCCATTAGGATTAAAGTGACAAACTGATAATATCACTTACTGCCATTTTATTTTGCCACTGTCCTTTTAATTAAGCTCTAGTGATATATTAATTCAATTCCAAAAAACTTGCTCTAAGTCATCTGAACATCTTTTGCCAGGAATTGATTCTAATAGACACCCCTTTTGTAAGCATATATGTTACTTTCACACATTAAAAAAAAAAAATCCCAGACAATACATGATTAAATGCATCCTGCATTTCCTTATTGCTATTCAGTTGAATTTTGCATCCCCATTTCTAAAAAGAACATATGTTTTGTAATGCCCACCTATTCAACATTATACTAAGACTTCAATGAGGTAAAAGAGTAAAGTGAAATAAAATAAATAAAAAGTAAGGCATACCATTTGAAAAGGAAACTATAAACCTACTTTTATGTACAAAGATATGATTCAGTATTTAGCAAATCCTAAGAAATTCACACACAGAATTTCTAGACCAAATATGTGATAGGATCAAGGTTGCAGGAACAAATTAACATACAAAAAAGGAATAAAAAATGATTTTGATGAAAATTCAAAATCACATTACAGTAAAAATTACTTAAGAATAAATTTAACAAAAAGAGTAAAAGACATACACTAAAAACTGCAAAATATTGCTGACAGAAACTGAAGATGATTTAAATTAATGGAGAGATTTATTTTTTCATGCTCTCAAAACTTTATTAGGTAGAGTTTGGGCAAAGGAGAAAACCTCTGAAATAGTCAACCACTCGGTTCAGGATGACCAGAATAAAGGGGCCTTTGCTTGGAGATGCACTCTCACCAAGATGAAAGCATGTCTTTGATTTCTTTTAAGGGAGCTTACTGGCTAAATACCCCTGAACACAAATTCAGATTATTGTTAAAATGGTCAGCCAGAGAGGGTGGAAGACTGGGTTTTATTATGCTAACAATTCTTGCCCACTGCTCACTACATGCAAGTTTTCTAAAAACCACAGCAGGCCTTTTTGTTGTTGTTGTTGCTGTTACTGAGATTGACAAGCTGAAACAAAAACGTGTATGGTTTAAAACATCAGTGTGATACCACTACTCATCTATTCACAATGGCCAATATCAAGAACATTAACAATATCAAGTGCTGGTAAGGATGTGGAACACTCTCATTCATTGCTGGTGGAAATGCAAGATGATAAAGCTGCTTTGGTAGAGATTTTGGTGGTTTCTTGCAAAACTAAACATATCCTTACCATATGATGTAGCAGAAGTACTTGGTATTTACTCAAAGGAACTGAAAATATATGTCCATACAAACTCTGTACACAGATGTCTCTAGTTGCCTGTTTCTTTTCAAGTTGACAAAACTTGGAAATGACCAAGATGTCGTTTAGTTGATGAATGGATGGATAAACTGTGACTACAACCAGACAATGGATTACTACATAGCATGACACTAGCATGTGTAAACTAGATAGCTAGTGGGAACCTGCTGTGTAACACAAGGAGCTCAGCTTGGGGCTCTGGTGATGATCCAGAGGAATGGGATGAGGGAGATGGAGAGTAAATATTTATACATATAGCTGATTCATTTTGTTGTACATAAAAACTAACAACAAAATTGTAAAGGAATTATACCCCACTCAAAAAAAGAGTCAGAAAAAAAATAAAAAGAAATCCACTATCAGGCCATTAAATGACATGGAGGAACCTTTAAACAAGTATTTCTAACTGAAAGGAGAGAGTCTGAAAAGACTACATAGTGTATGATTCCAAATCCATGGCATTCTGGAAGAAGTAAAACTATAGAGACAATTTAAAGGTCAGAGGTTTCCAGGGGTTAGTGGGGAGGGAGAAATGGACAGGCAGAACACAAAGGATTTTGAGAACACTAAGACTACTCTGTATGAAACAAAAATGGCAGATACATTTGGTTAAACCAATGGGCTATTCAATACCACGAGTCAATCCCACTTTGGACTCTCTACTCCAGGTGCTATTTATGTGTCAATATAGGTTGTCAATTACAACACATGGTCCACTTTGGTGGGGGATTTTGATAATGGAGAGTTCTATAAATGTATGGGGCAGGAGTTATATCAGAAAACTGTACTTTCTGCTCAGATTTATTGCAACCTAAAACAGCTCTAAAAATAAAATCTAATAAAAATTATTAGAAAGACAAAGGGCCTGTAACAGCCAAAATAATTTTGGGACAAACAAACAAATACCATGTTATTTCCAAACTTAGACTGGTTCCAAATAGGAAAAGGAGTACGTCAAGGCTGTATACTGTCACCCTGCTTATTTAACTTATATGCAGAGTACATCATGAGAAATGCTGGGCTGGAGGAAATACAAGCTGGAATCAAGACTGCCTGGAGAAATATCAGTAACCTCAGATATGCAGATGACACCACCCTTATGGCAGAAAGTGAAGAACTAAAGAGCCCCTTGATGAAAGTGAAAGAAGAGAGTGAAAAAGTTGGCTTAAAGCTCAACATTCAGAAAAACGAAGATCATGGCATCCAGTTTCATCACTTCATGTCAAATAGATGGGGAAACAGTGGAAACAGTGGCTGACTTTATTTTTCTGGGCTCCAAATCACTGCAGATGGTGATTGCAGCCATGAAATTAAAAGACGTTTACTCCTTGGAAGGAAAGTTATGACCAACCTAGACAGCATATTAAAAAGCATAGACATTACTTTGCCAACAAAGGTCCATCTAGTCAAGGCTATGGTTTTTCCTGTGGTCATGTATGGATGTGAGAGTTGGACTATAAAGAAAGCTGAGTGCAGAAGAATTGATCCTTTTGAACTGTGGTGTTGGAGAAGACTCTTGAGAGTCCCTTGAACAGCAAGGAGAGCCAACCAGTCCATCCTAAAGGAGATCAGTCCTGGGTATTCATTGGAAAGACTGATGTTGAAGCTGAAACTCCAATACTTTGGCCACTTCATGCAAAGAGTTGACTCATTTGAAAAGACATTGATGCTGGGAAAGATTGAGGGCAGGAGGAGACGGGGACAATAGAGGATGAGATGGTTGGATGGCATCACCGACTCAGTGGACATGGGGTGGGTAGACTCCGGGAGTTGGTGATGGACAGGGAGGCCTGGTGTGCTACGGTTCATGGGGTCATGAAGAGTCGGACACAACTGAGCAACTGAACTGAACTGAATAGCATAAAAATAATTACATACATCAAGAAAACAAATTTAGTATATTTCAGTTCAGTTGCATTTAACAAAGGCAGGAAGGTAAATCAATGGGAAAGAATGTCTTTTCAATAAATGGAACTGAGATAATTAAATATCTATACTTTATAAATGAAATCACAGCATACATAAACATTAACTCAACATGGATCACACAACCTAATTTTAAGAGTGAAAACTATGAAATTTTTAGCAGAACACATAAAAAAAATCTTTTGACCTTGGATAAGGCAGCATCTTTGACATGATTAAAAAACATAAACCAAAAATAAAAAAAGCCCAATATATAAAATGTTGGAGAACATTTTAAAAAATATTAAATGCTCTTCAAAAGAAACACTCATAAAAAAGATAAACCAAATATTAGTATAAATATTCTCTGATAATATATCAGATAAAGAGCAATATATAGATAATATAAAGAGCAGTTACAACTCAATAATAAATAGACAATTCAATTTAAAACAGGCAAAGTTGTTGAATAGATATTTCACTGATATATTACTTGTCAATTAAAAAATAAAAATATTCCTAACATTCCTAATCATTAGAAAAATGATAATTGAACCACAGTGAGATAACATGCTGAACACACTAGAAAGGTTATAATGAAATGACAGATAAAACCAAGTGTCAGCAAAAATGTGGTGATAACAGAAAATCTCACAGATTGCTTTGGAAATGTAAACAGTACTTTCATTTTGGAAATAACTTTGGCAGCTTCTTTAAAAGCTAAACATAAACTTACCCTGCTGCTGCTAAGTCGCTTCAGTCATGTCCGACTCTGTGTGACTCCATAGACGGCAGCCCACCAGGCTCCCCGTCCCTGGGATTCTCCAGGCAAGAACACTGGAGTGGGTTGCCATTTCCTTCTCCAATGAATGAAAGTAAAAAGTGAAGTTGCTCAGTCGTGTCCGACTCTTCACGACCCCATGGACTACAGCCTACCAGGCTCTTCTGCGCATGGGATTTTCCAGGCAAGAGCACTGGAGTGGGGTGCCATTGCCTTTTCCTAGGAGACAGCAATTCCACTTTTAACTATCTACCTAAGAAAAGTGGCAATCTATGTCCACACAAAGATGTATTTGTGAATTTTCATAGCAGAATGTTTTCATTATAACTACAAGCTGAAAACAATCCAGTTACTAATGGAGATGAGAATATATTTTATATACCTACAATGGAATGCTACTCAGCACTATAAATGAATCTACACTCAATATATTGGGTTGGCTAAAAGGTTAACTCAAGATTTTCTATAACACCTTAGAGAAAAACCCAAATGAAACTTTTGGCCCATCCCAATACATAGAATATCTAGTAACTGCAAATGCATGAGACAGGCTTCAGATCTGCAATTGTTTATGCCTGGGAATGGGAAAGAAAACTACCTGTGAATGGGTACACATGAACTTCTGAGGGTAAAGGAAAAGTTCTGAAGCTTTCTATGGTGACAGAAAGTTCTAAAACTTTCTATGGTGATAGTTGCACAACTAATACATTTACTAAAAAGAACTGTCACACATTTCCAATAGATAAATTTAATGGCTAATAAATTATATTTCAAAAAAGTTGCTAAATATCAAAGTTTCATGTACAAACAAATTTAAAAACCTATAAACAAAGAGATGAGTGTGGATTTTAAAAAAAATAGCATCCGTGAAAAATATTTAAAACATGAGATAAACTAATGGTAAGTATCCTTAATGCACATAAAGTCTACAAAGCATATATGATGGCTGAGATATAAATCATATGCAGAGATAACAGCAAAATAGAGTCATCTTAGAACTCCAAGGGGGCTGCAAACTTTCAAACTTTGCTTTCCTTTACCCAACCCTCCTCTCCATTTTTCTTCTAAAAAAACATGAAGTTAGTTAGTCAGCTGCTGTTAAGTTGCTTTAGTCGTGTCCAACTCTGTGCGACCCCAGAGACGGCAGCCCACCAGGCTCCCCTGTCCATGGGATTTTCCAAGCAAGAACACTGGAGTGGGTTGCCATTTCCCTCTCCAATGCATGAAAGTGACAAATGAAAGTGAAGTCGCTCAGTCGTGTCCGACTCTTAGCAACCCCATGGACTGAAGCCTACCAGGCTCTTCTGTCCATGGGATTTTCCAGGCAAGAGTACTGGAGTGGGGTGCCATTGCCTTCTCCTGTTAGTCAGCTGCATTTATCAATTCCCCTTATACATGAGACCTTACTCTAAATTCCTAAGAGCAAACTATACGAAGGCCATTCTCTAAAATATTTATATCCATGTTTCATTTATTGTCAGTAGAGATAATAAGTAGATGAATAAAGAAGATTACTTCAGGTCTTAATTAATGTCTTGAAAATTAAAACAATGATATTATGGAAAACACTGGATGGGTTGCTTTTTAACAGGTGGGCATGAAAGACCGCAGTGAAAGGAAATACTAGAATTGATGATGAATGGACAAAGATGTGGTACATAGTTACAATGGAATATTACTCAGCCAAAAATGAATGAAATAATTTTATCTGTAGCAACACAGATGTACCTAGAGATTGTCATACTGTATTAAGCAAGTCAGACACAGAAAGGCAAATACATATGGTATCACCTATATGTGGAATAAAAAGAAATGGTACAAATAAACTTATCTACAGACAGGAATGGAGTTATAGTTGTAGAAAACAGACTTATGGTTGCCACAGGGTAAAGTAGACAGGGTGATAAATTGAGAGATTGGAATTAACATACACACAGTACTATGTGTACAACTAAAGGGAACTAATAAGAACCTGTTACATAGCACAGGGAACCCGAACCAATACTCTCTAATGAAAGAAATGAGAAAAGAATCTAAAAAACAGTGGATATATGTATATGCAAAACTGATTGCTCTACACCTGAAATTAACACAATACTGTAAATCAACTATATTCCAATAAAAATTAATTTAAAAAAATTGAGGGACAGCCTTAAAAGAGGGGATAAGCTTCCCTGGGTTCAGCAGTAATGAATCCCTGTGCTAAAGTAGGAAATGTGAGTTTGATCCCTGGGTTGGGAAGATCCTCTAGAGAAGGAAATGGCTACCCATTCCAATATTCTTGCCTGGGAAATCCCGTGGACAGAGGAATCTGGCAGGCTACAGTCTCAAAGGGTTGGACAAAACTTAGCAACTAAACAACAACAACTTAAAAGAAGGACAAGACTTTCAAACAGAAGAAAACTGAATGCAAAGTTTCTTAGAAAAGACTAAATTGAGTGTGCTTTGAGTATCTCTGAGGTGAGTGAATGATGGGGAGAATGAAGTAGGATGATTCAGTTCAGTTCAGTCGCTCAGTCGTGTCTGACTCTTTGCGACCCCATGAATCACAGCATGCCAGGCCTGCCTGTCCATCACCAACTCCCGGAGTTCACTCAAACTCATGTCTATTGAGTTGGTGATGCCATCTAGCCATCTCATCCTCCATTGTCCCCTTCTCTTCCTGACCCCAAACCCTCCCAGCATCAGGGTCTTTTCCAATGAGTCAACTCTTTGCATGAAGTGGCCAAAGTATTGGAGTTTCAGCTTTAGCATCAGTCCTTCCAATCAACACCCAGGACTGATGTCCTTTAGGATGGACAGGTTGGACCTCCTTGCAGTCCAAGGGACTCTCAAATGTCTTGTCCAACACCACAGTTCAAAAGCATCAATTCTTCGGCACTCAGCTTTCTTCACAGTCCAACTCTCACATCCATAAAAAAACATGTTATGTAAACTAACATCAGGAAAAAAATTTTAATGTTCTGTTTATTTCCCATAGTCATCAGTAACATTGACTGGAAAAATTTAGGCTTTTGGATGTTGGCTTTGTGATGCAAACTATATAAAGATAAATAAAATATAAATATTCAGGATAGATATATGTGCCAGATATACATGTATACATAAGATGAGTGTGTGTGTGTTCACTCACTCAGTTGTGTCTCACTCTTAGCCTACCAGGCTTTCTGTCCATAGGATTTCCCAAACGAGAATACTGGAATGGGTTGACCATTCCTGTTTCAATATATAAAACATATATATATTTTTTTTTTATGCCATGTATATGCAAGATATATAGGTAGATAAATATCACATTTTACATAGAGGATAGTCCTTTTTATAGGTAGAAACACAGATTCTGGAGCAGGTCAAATAAGACTCTTGACAAACCAGTTTCTACTTGCTGTCTAGCTAATTGTTGCTCTATCTGTTTCTTGTACTTTCTACTACCTAATAATGGATTTAAACTAATTTTTTAAACTAATTTCCATTCTATTATGGACTTATATGGCCTTTATCTTCTCATGATGAATGTTAAACAGACTGGCCCTCCCACATTATGCTGCTTTAAGCACCCTTTTGTTGCTGTTCAGCCACTAAGTTGTGTCCGACTCTGAGACACCATGGACTACAGCATGACAGGTGTCAAGGTTTGTCATAGCTTTTCTTCCAAGGAACAATCGTCTTTTAATTTCATGGCTCCAGTACAATTTACTTTATTGAGCATCCATTTTATCACAGTTTTTGGGAAAACATGATTTTAAGTGTTTTCTGAGATGTGAAAAGCAATACCCCTTTTAACTTAATCAATAAGCATTTCTATCAAGTTCAAGAAGCAAATTATTATAAAATGTTATTCATGGAATGAAATAAATAATTTTTTCTGAAAACTTCAATATTTTTATCTTTTGGGCTTAATGTTGCATGATGCATTAAGAGCTAAAATTGGAATGTCACAATTATTTAAGCAATGAATTTACACACACATGTGGAAATATTATTTTATATGATTTGTGGCTTTTCTTTTTATCTCACCAAGTTCTTTTCTTTTTCCATGCTCATGAATTTGAATACTGAGTCAAATTCCTAACACTTTAAATGAGAACTGTTTAATACATGAATTAGAAAATCTGTATTTCTCACACAAAGCATCTGCTTCAAAACTCTCTTTTGGTTATGAACTATAGTTATGTTCTAGGTCATAATGTCAGATAAAAATAGTCCTGAAATACCTGAGATTCAAAAGAGACCTAAAGCAAAGTTGTTCTATTCAAAAACTACTAATATTTCCCATTTTAATAAGACCTATGGTATATTTTTTATGTGAAAGGTTGAAAGAAATAGGATTTAAGTAAGAAATAGAAATGTATCTGTTTCATATTCCTAAAATCCTGGTTATTCAAAAAATTTCATTGATTAATCCATAATTTGTCTCAGAGTTATATATTGTATAAATCCAGAAAAATATGATTTCATCAAAGAAAGCAACAATTTGAATGGACATTTGGGAAGCAAGTTCATCTAACTCATTATCCTTTTCTCCTTGGCCTGCTGGAAACACAAAGAGGCTTTTCTCTAATATTCACTGTCAGAACCAGGTCTAGCTCTTGGAAGTAAAACCCACTGAAGTGTGGACTAGGTTTCCTGGGGTTTAAACTCACAGACATGTTCACAGTTAGATTCTAGCAATTCCTCAAGGCAGCTTGGAGTTCCCTTTCATAGAACTGATTTCTGTGGAGTTCATGGGTCATTACTTCTGGAAACTGTGATCCTCAGTATTTGCCTGTGATTCTTTTCAAGTTGGAGGCAGCCATTTGTTCCACGACTTAACTTCTCTTCTAAATCCATAGATGTTCATTATTCAGTTTGTTCTGCTTGCTACATCTTATTAGGACAGAGTGGAATTTCTAAGGTTCTTTCATGCCAGACCAGAAACTGGAAATCCCTTTGCCCAACTTTGAGTTTTAAATAGTTTACTAAAAATGTTCAAGATGGTGCCCCGTTTACCCATTGTCATCTGTTTTCTTGAGTTTCTTCTGAGATGTTTTCATTCTTCCCATTTGTGTATTAACATTTGCCTCTTGCATCATTTTGTGTTTTAAACACATTCTTGCCAGGAGCCACCATGGGAGATCCCACCCATGACAAAGGTCATGCAGAGAAGACCTGATAGGCAAAGGCGAATCAGGATTTGAGGGGCTCCTTGGACCTGCTCAAGCATCTACCCCAAAACCAGAATATGTCTGTCTTACTATTATGTGCCTTTCACCAACTCTCCTGACATTAACAGGGGGCTGTCCCCAACCACCTTTCTCTGGAGAAAATCAACTTAGGCTCTAGCTAATAAGTCTCTTTGATATGATAGGAGTATTTCAAATCAAACCCCTCTGATGGCTTTCTAACTTGTCTGACAGGTTTATCCAGACTCTTGCAGCTACACATATGATTATTCACAGCTTCCCAACTGTGAGAGGCATGGGAAGCCTAAAAATATAGAACCTTTCAAAGAGTTAAAAACTATTAGAGTAGTACTGGTGTAGGATTTCATTGTTGAGCCAATGCTTGCTGCTAAGTTCCCATATCTCTTATCCACTGTGCACCTGGGAGTGCATTAGTTAACATAGTTGGAATGTAAGAAAAACAAGTGTAGCCTTGGAATTAACCACATCAGACCTTTGAGCTAATTGGTTCTTTCTTTGTTGTAACTCACTGCACCTTTGCTCTGTGAGAAATGTAACTCTGTTTGATACTTTCTGAGGCTGACATAGATTAGAAATATAAAGAAAAAACACTTTGAGGGAAAGTTAGTTTTCTGGTTGAGCAGCCTTTATCAAAAGAGTGTCATAAAATGTCCACAGGCCTCCAAGGCCAGAATATAATGTACACAACATTGTTTATGGGAAAGGTATGCAGAAAAAATCCTGGTTTCGATAAAGACAAAACAGATGTAATGTTTGGGCTGATTCTGCATGACCTTGCATCTTTCATTTCCCTCTATGTACAAGTCAAGTTATAAAAGTCCCTTTAGAAAATAAAGTTACAGGCCTCGCTCACTGAAGCTTGGTCACCCCGTGTCTTTCTTTCTTCCTTTCTTTCTCTCTCTTACCCTCTTTTCAGGCTGATCCCTTGGAGCATAGAGGCTCTCTGCATTCACTTTCCTGCCTGGGCTTCTAAGACCTGAACGGGAAGGTGCTCTGCATCTTCACTCCCTTGGGAGACCGGGAGGGTGCCTGCAGCCTACATGAACAGAGCAAGTCCCTTGTCTTGGGGCTTATTCTGTGTAAACCAAGGAATATCAGCCTCTTTCTCTCCCCTATATTCTTATCTGCAACATTCTTTCTTTATCTCTCTCTTTAAATCATTTGCCGATGCCGTCACACTTCAGATACCCTGGATCACACTTCAGATACCCTGGATCCAACCGGAGCAGGACCCCGGCACATTCTCTCTCTCTTACACACACAGACACACACACAGACACACAAGTCTCTTTATCTTTCTCTAAATATTTGAGGAAAAATATATGTTGCTTAACTTTCAGTCAAGTAACAAAGTATATAGAATGAAGATTATTTTCTATTATATTTTCAAAGAGTATACTTAACCTGTAACTTATTTGAGGATGCTATTTAGTGAATATGCTCCATCAAAATGATAAATTAGGAAAGGAGAGAGATTCCAGAAATAATAATGCAACGTGTAATGCAGCCTGATTAGACATCCATATTGCAACTATGGAAACATCAAAGCAAAAGATGGAATAAGCAAACAGGAAAACAAGGAATCAGTAGACTTTTTAACACATTTCTCCATGTGGAAAATTACATTGAGAAACATTTAATGAAGCTGTTAAACAAAGAAGAAGGAAACTAGAGACCAAAAAAAAAAAAAAAGAAGAAAAAGAAGAAAAATGGGCACTAATGGAATACATAAAAATTAAAATCTAGAATCAAAAGCAAGTATAATCATTAGAAACATTTTTCTTTTAGAAGTGATCAAAATTTGGGATGGACATGTACACACTGCTATATTTAAAATGGATAGCCAGTAAGGACCTACTGTATAGCATAGGGAACTCTGCTCAATCTTATGTGGCAGCCTGGATAGCAGGGGAGTTTGGGGGAGAATGAGAGAGAGATCTGGGGGAGAATGTATACGTATGGCTGAATCCCTTTATTGTTCTCCTGAAAGTATCACAACATTGTTTGTTAATCAACATTGTTTGCTATACCCAAATACAAAAAGTTTTTTTTCTTTTTTTTAATTTAACAAATTATTATATTTACTTATTAGAGCCATGATATCATATTGGGAAGATAAAAGTGGGAAAAGAGAAGGGCAAAGAAATGTAAGAAAAATAGGTTTAAAGGAGTTAAAATTCTTAACTATTGTAAGATAAATAAAAAATATAATGTCTAAAACTGGCAACAAAATTTTCAGTATATTCACTTAAAATGTGGAGAAAACTGTAAAATATAATAGCTATTATTATAAAGATTGCCTCTGGGTAGAAGCAGGGCAGAAGGGACACTGTTAGAAGCTTGCTCAATTTAGGTTAGCAACCTAGCAGGAGTACCATATAAAAATTTAAGTATATATGTGTAAATTAAAATAATAATTAAAAATACTTCTCAGATAGCCAGGTAAGGAATCTCTCATTCAGAATAGATAGTGGCATACCTCTCTAGTTGAAACTTGATACTCATAACTTCTCCATTCCAATCATCATTTTTACTTTTATCTAGATTTCTAAAACTAGATTAGTCTTAGGCTTTCATCCCTGCTTCCTTAATTTTGGACAGACAATGAGTGTGTGTGTCTGTGTCTGTGTAAGTAAAAACAATACAATAAATGGTTGTACGTTTTGCTAAATGTTTGCATTCCTATAACTGACCAGTATATAGATCAATGAATATTAAAAAAAAAAAGAGTCATTCCTTTTATTTATCAAGAATAACTAGACATTTAACTGTAAATATATCTTAATTCATTGCATATTACTTCACTTAAAGATGGTTTTGTTCCCTTAGAAAATCTTTTCAGAGTGCTTCAGTTAACAACTTTATTCATCTTTGTAGGTATGCCTCATAAATATGCTCAAATATTAAAATTTCTAGAAGTATAATTATTAGTCAAGGACATGAATTTCTAAATTAGATTTTAAATGACTTTTATAAATAATTGTAACAATCCATTTCCAATCAACACAGGCAGATTAGGCAAGTTGATTGCCTCTTTCCATATACTCTTGCTGTTACTACAAAACATGTAAATATAAGCCCATCTGAGAAGTGAAAATAGCATCTAATTTATTATATATTTACTTAAAGATGAGTGAAGCTGAGATCCATTTAATATATTGAAGAGCTTTTCTTATTCCTATGAAATTTGATTTATATCATTTATTAGGTTGTATGAGTTCCATTAATTTCAATGCCAGCCTCACTGTATAACAAAGTACCTTGTACAATGTTTGTTTTTTCCTTGTAGTTCCGTACCATTCATTTCTGTTCATATTGATCCTGATGCCTATTTTTGTTCCACTTCCACTCAGCTTTAATCTATGCTTTTTTATGCTATATTGTCTAGTGGGGCAAATTTCCTTTCATTTCTCCTTTTTGTTGGCATTGCATGGAAGTGCTTCAGGAAATCATTAATATTGTGATTAAACTTATTATTTAAACTTAAGTTATGTGGTATGTTGTATAAGCAGAGATTTTCCTCTATACTTTATTGAGTTGCCTGTATTAGTACTTTACTAACTGTATGTCTCAGGAACAATAAAAAGAAGTTGGGGAAAATCTAACAATAACTTTATAACTGAACAAACATAAATACCTCAGATCAGCTCTCAAACCAGCAGTTAGAGCCCTGCTCTCCAGTTTAAAGCAGATAAACCTGACTTTAAATTCTAGTTGGACCATTTAATAACTCAGCATCAAAGGGGAAATGGTATCATTTATTAGGATTCAAGTTTTCTTACCTATAAAAGGGAGATAAAATATGTTGCTCAAAAAGCATGCTATATGTATGAAGACAGTGTCAAATACAGATAAAGAACTGACATTTGAAGATAGACATCTTAGATCAACTTCTGGTTCTAGCTCCCATTACTCTGAGCTTGTTTAAGTCACTAGGTCAAAGTCTTGTCTGTAGCAACTTTTAACTCTGTGATCAAGGTAAAGAGTATGTTCTCTAGTAACTTAATGTCCTCACTTATAAATGTGCAAATAACTAAAAAGTACTTAGATTAGGGCATAATGCTAAGTACTCAATAAATGATAACTCTATTCCGGCTTGACACTCTTTTGACATTTATGTTTGTTTTTCTTAAACAGACAAAAAATCAACAAGTTAACAAAGGTTTCGCCCTGTTGTGATACTTACCTGTGAGTCCACAGTAAAACACTTCCTGCTCCTAATACCTGGAAGAAAAGTACATCTGTGACCTATAGGTTGGCTGATCCCATGTGAGAAAATCCAACAGCCTAGCTCCTCTTATTATGAACCTTAGGACTTCAAGTGAAATTCACTTATTGTATTTTCTTTCTTATATAGAAAGATGAAAATGAGCTTGGTATTAAAGATAAATATAGAGAGATATATAGTACTTTCTTCTACCTCTTTCCAATGTCATTTAAAAAGAATTATGTGTATATTTGTGTGTGTGTTACTGGGGAACAAAAAGCATATTGACTGATCCCCTACATTTGGCCGGACTTACAGAATTGGTATGTTACAAAAGATTAGAAAAGAATGATGATGTGAGTTGGTTTCAAATTTGTTTTCATATTGGCTTGCTCTGAAAGCAGGCAATAAGAAGTGCACAGTTACAAACAGCAGGCAGCCTGTTGTGCCTGGTTGCCACTTCCTCCCTTGTCTCTCATGCTGCTGCTGCTGCTGCTGTGTCGCTTCAGTTGTGTCCGACTCTGTGCAAGCCCAAAGACGGCAGCCCACCAGGCTCCTCCATCCCTGGATTCTCCAGGCAAGAATACTGGAGTGGGTTGCCATTTCCTTCTCCAATACATGAAAGTGAAAAGTGAAAGTGAAGTCGCTCAGTCGTGTCCAACTCTTCGCGACCCCCTGGACTGCAGCCTACCAGGCTCCTCTGTCCCTGGGAGTCTCCAGGCAAAAACACTGGAGTGGGTTGCCATTTCCTTCTCCAATGCATGAATGTGAAAAGTGAAAGTGAAGTCGCTCAGTCGTGTCCAACTCTTCGTGACCCCCTGGACTGTAGCCCACCAGGCTCCTCTGTCCATGGGATTTTCCAGGCAAGAGTACTGGAGTGGGTTGCCATCTCCTTCTCCATGTCTCTTATGAAGACATGCCGAATGCAGCACTCTCCACAGCTCAGCTCCACTAAGTCAGAAAATCTGTGGACTTGCAGCATACACAATTTACTTACATAATAACTGGAAATAAACCTTCTGCCAGGCCACGTACGCCAAACTTAATGTTCAGGTTATCCACCTTGAATGTCTTGTTTTGCCTGCTCAGAGTTCCTCTGCCCCTAACTGCATTCATGGCACCATGACAAGAAGTTTCTTCTTTATATTCACCCGGAGGTTTTCTGTGATCAGGCCTGACCAAAGCTCAACAACCTCAGGCTCAGTTTTTCCATCCCAGGACACAGTTAGGCCATGTGTTGCTTCACAGCAAGAATCCAAATCAAATAAGGATGGACAAAGTCTTTTGTATAGGTGACTCCTACAGTTTCTTTCAAACATTGAGAGAGGAAAAGAAGAAAACATTGCTAAATGTGCCTCCTAGAGCTTTTCAGAGTGCTGACCTCCAAACCCGACCCATCTGAAATGAAACATCCATTACCTTTACTCTAAATCTTTCTGAACCCTATGTGACAGAACCAGGAGCTTTGTGAAAATTGATTTTTGCCACAGTGCTTACACCTGGGTACCACTTGCTTATTATTTTGAACTCACTTGAGGCTTGAATCAATCATTTGGGGTAACTGAATAGTTGAACAAAGAACTTATATACACAGTTAAAGCAAACCTATTCTTTTTTTTCCTTTGCTAACAATGTGTCAATAATATGTCCAAATTAAATCTGATATTTATTTTGAGATTTCAGAAGTTTTATAAGTTAAAATATTGTACACAGATATATTACTACTAGCCTATCATCAAAGTCCAAAAGCTTCCTCATAGTTCAGTCGGTAAAGAATCTGTCTGCAAAGGAGACCTGGGTTCAATTCCTGGGTCAGGAAGATCCCCTGGACAAGGAAATGACAATCCACTCCAATATTCCTGCCTGGAAAATCCCATGGACAGAGGAGCCTGGCAGGCTACAGTCCATGGAGTTGTAACAGTTGGACACGACTTAGTGACTAAACCACCACCAAAGTTCAAAAGAAAAACTATCACCAGATGGACCAAAATACCCCCCCCCCCACTATATTTAGAATAAATTATGGCCTACAAGTATTATCACAAGATCACCTTATGACCTGAAGACACACACACACACACATATGTATGTATGTATGTATGTATGTATACACACACACACACACACACACACACAGGACAGATATGAAGGGTTGTAAAAAAAACCCACAACACATTAAGAAAGAAATTGAAAATTTTAAATCTTGGGAAATAATATGTATATAACATTTAAAATCTTAGGAAAGATACTCTTGAAATGGAATGTGAAAGATGTGAAATTTGTATAAGGATGTTAAAATGCCTTATGGAAATCAAAGTCCAGGATTCAGATAGCTGGGCCTGAGAAATGACTCCAAATCTAATGAAAGCTTGCTTTCTATCACCTGACTCCTTCCCTAAGTACATTTCTACTTCAGTCCTTTCTCCTTCATCACCTGATTTACTTTTCCAGAAAACATGGTCAAAGAAATAGTCACTGATAGCTTTAAATTGTGCCAGTTACAAAAACAGAAAGCAAGAGAAAAAATAATTGGCTAAATTTGAGTCTGAGATATGCCCTCCTCACCAATCCATATGTGAATGAATTGGAAATAAAAGAAGAAAAGAAGAATAAGAAGAAAACAAAACAGGAGTCAGTTCATGATTCATGAAAGACCAAACAACAGACATATCGCTTTTCGTTATTATGAACCTCTTATAGCCGTGACAACCTTGTCACTTCTACTGCTATCCGCCAGGCTACCAATGACCCCCCACCCCAAACCTATCTTGTGTATTTAAAAAAAAAAAAAAAAGTATGACTGAATCTGTGCATTGTGTTTGATCCTACTTAAGGAATATAAGTTTCTTCTTCAGAAGTCTCCTTTTACTCAGGTAGAGTGTCTTGGAAGATATTAAAAGGTCACTGGTATCATTTTAGGTCTTAAATCAGTGACTCGGCACAAAGGTCAATGTTATCTTTTAAACAAAACATGGCAGACTTTCTAGATTTCATGTTGAGTTCCTACTTACTGAGATCATCATTCAAATATACTAGAAAGGGAACCATAGCAAAGATTTCTCCCTATACAAACCCTTATGTACATCTACAGAGTCCCGTCTGGTGGCTGTTACCACTGCTCTGAATATCTTCTTCATGGAAGACCCAGAATCATCGTTTCACTTTACAAAACCCCTTCACATATGTATGTATCTTTAAAATAGGAAGGTGATTGTTTTCCAGGTTTGCAAATGTATCATTCAGTATATAACTGGATCATATAAACAATATTTAGGTGGAAGAGTTCAACACATGTTAGGAGCGTCAGAAGATACTTTTAAAGCACTGACCAATGAAGAATCAGAAGGTAATCTAATTTGGTAGGTTGGTGTTTATCAAGATCAAATCTATTTATTCTCCATTAATCATGTTTACATAAATAAAAATAAGTACTTCAGCACTTCCATTAGGAATCCATAAAGAATTAATAGAACGTCAAATCCCTAAAAAATTCAAGGCTATTAAATAGGGTATGCAAGCCAAAAAGCCTCTCAGAAGTGACTGATGCTATCAATCTATGTAAATTCAGTAAGACTAGTTATTAGGTTTGTTCTGGCTCACCACTACATCCCCAGTACTTAGTGTATACTCTGGGAAATGGTAGATATTTAATGAAATGTAGAGATAAACAAATACAAGAAATAAGAAAGCTAAAAGTAATGAGGGAGAGGGTGACATTGAAGAATCCACTCATTATAACTGAAGCTTTATTAATAATTGAAGTTCCTAGACCAAGCTTATGAAGGAAGTTTCCTGAGCCTGAAAGCAGAAGCAAATATGACTTACTTTGACAAAGCAAATGTTTTGGGTTTTTTTGCAATTTTCTGAGGCTCACAGTAGTAACACAGAGAACATTCTGGTCTTGGAACTCAGCAACTATCTTTTGGCTCCCCCTAGGGTATGAACTAGGGATGTAATATTGAGGTCTTGCATTCTGAAGTACAAAGTAAAATGTATGAACATAATAGTATTGCAAAGAGTTGGACGCAACTATAGCAACTTAACACTCACACACACACACACACAAAATGTGATAGTTGAGGCATAAATGAGCTATTAATAAATTCAGTGCTGCTGTAATGATCAAGGGCATGTCATGATATTATAAAAGCAGTATTATGTATAATGCCTGAAATTCTCTACAAAGGGAGATAACTAAGCCTGACTCAACTGGGAATGTTATTTGCTCTCTCTCAACCACATAGTAGATGAGGATGAAGACTCAGAGACAAAAGAAGCATTTTTGTAAGAATCATAATAAAAAACAAAGGAGTAATATAAAAAGACAGTGACTTAATTAAATGCCACTAGAACTATTTGTATCTAATTCTAACAAAAGTAGTATTTACCAAAACTAAGTAACTGAATTACTTCTAATTTCTGAGGACCTACCTACAGCTTCCCAGGAGGCACAAGTGGTAAAGAACCTGCTTGCCAATGCAGCAGGTGTAGGAGACGTGGGTTCGATCCTTGGGCTGGGAAGATCCCCTGGAGGAGGGCATGGTGACCTACTCCAGTATTTTTGCCTGGAAAATCCCAAGCCTGGCAGACTAAGGCCCACAGGGTGCAAAGGAGTCAGGCATGACTGAAGTGACTTAGTACACATACTAAGTCAATATATATTATGTTCTTTGCTAAGTTAATTCACTCATATTTTATCAGTTCACCTTTACAACAACTCTGCTAGCCAAGTATTGATACCTACAATCGCAGAATGCAATATGTTTCAACCCATACGTGCTTCTGCATTGCAAAATAATGGTTGCGGGTTTTCAACCCGGATTTCTTATTTCAGAGTCAGTGGTTTCTTCCCTATGAGTTGTTAAAATTTATAGTTGGAGCTTTGACAATTCAGTGCTCTCTTTAAGGATAATCATCTTTTTACAAATAGCTCTGTAAATGGGTCTTTAGGCACTGTCAAAGCTCATTTAGTCAAAGATTTTGCATTTTGACTTGTTTATGTTGCAAATATATATAATTTAACAGTTCAAAGATCATATACAAAAGACAAAGAAAACAAATTAATTGCCAATTTAATTTGCATGGCCTCTAGGTAATCTGTCTTTTTTAAAACTTTGTATTATAGCAGCTACATAATATTTACAAATTGTTCTTCCCAGAGTTACTTACCATTACTTTAGTTTCCATAGGGAGTTAATTTTTAATATAACTGATATGAAATACCATCTGGTCTTCTTCTAAGAGAGAGAGTTAAATACCATATAAAAACACCTATAAGATTCAGAATGATTTGCAGAGATGGTGTATCTATCTTGAATTCTGACCTTCCCACTCCTTTTCCTTCTCAAACTGTTGCTAATTGAAAATTGAGACTTTACTTAAAGCTTGACTATACTCCATCTCCAAATTCTAGCCCACATGAATTGAGTTTGATAGCAAATTCCTGACCAAAGTGATTTAGTTAGGGCTGGAAATGTGACTTCCCCAAGTGCAACAGGAGTTTCCCAGGTGGCTCTAGTGGTAAAGAACCCTCCTGTTCAGGAGACATATGAGACACAGGTTTGATCCCCGGGTTGGGACGATGCCCTGGAGGAGGAAATGGCAATCCACTCCAATATTCTTGCTTGGAAAATCCCAAGGACAGAGGGGCCTGGTGAGCTATGGTCCATAAGGTTGCAAAGAATCAGACATGACCAAAGCGACTTAGCGTACATGCACATAAGAACAATAGGAGTGAATATCTGGGCTTTTTGTAGGAATTACAAATATACAAGGCATGTCTTATTTATGTGAGCTGTCCATTATTTGCAAGCAAAAGCATCTGAACTGATTTAGAAATTGGTACAGGGAAATAGGATTGAGGGTAACAGATCCTGCAAATTTGAATTAACTGAACACGAAGATAGAACAAAAAATTTTAAGGACTCTTCCTTTTCTCAACAATGGAAGCTCACTTTCTTTATGCGTTAATAAAACAGCTGTGAATCTGTGATCATTGGCCAGTGGAACTCAGATTTTGTGTCTACTGAACTTGCAGAATTAGAAGTGAAGCAGGAAAAAATGTTGCAATATCTGAATGTGTTGGCTAATTCCACAGCTTTATCTAAGGTTTTGAAAGATGCAAGCCTTTTCTGAAGTCAGCTCATCTCAAAGCAAAAAATAAAATAAAATAAAATAAATAAAACTTTGCTAAAAGTAACTCATTTGGCCTGGGAGTTGGAATAAAAAATGACTAAGCTTCATTGGTTTGGAAAAGGCAAATTCTACACATCTAATAAAAGTTAGGGCAAAGCTGTGTTACATAGTTTCTGGTAGGTAGAAGGCTTGGCAGATAACAAGATAAGAGCCTCAGGGAAGCTTGACACTACCTCATACCTACAAACCCATAGCCTTATTTAGAAGCTTTGGCCTGATTATAAACAAAAAAGAGAGAGAGAGAGAGAGAGAGAGAGAAAGAAATGAAAAAGAAGCAAGGAGGACAGAAAAGAGGAAGGAATAACAGAAAGAAAATTATTTGGGAGGATGTATATACTGAAGGCAGGGATAATTTTAGTGGTGTCTCCTCACCCAGCCAGCAAGGAATTAAGAATTAAAATAATTGAATTAAGAGAGATGGAAGATTACAGTGCAGGCCTGGGTAGAGTTTTGAGACTGAGGTCGCTTATTTGCTTACAAAGTTCACAGGCCTGAATCCAATTCATGTGTTATAACTGAGTGACTTCTTTCTACCTTTGGTTTCTAGCACATATAAGTGTCTTACAAACATCTGTGAAGCTTATTAAAGTTTTAAGGGAGTGATTTTGAAAGTGTTAGTCCCTCAGTCTGTCCGACTCTTTGCAACCCCATGGACTGTAGTCTGCCAAGCTCCTGTGCCCATGGAATTATCCAGGAAGAATACTGCAGTGGATAGCCATTCTCTTCTCCAGGGGATCCTCCCAACCCAAGGTTTGAACCTGGGTCTCCGGCATTGTGGGAAGATTCTTAACTGTTATGAATCATCAAAGAAGCCCTGATTCTGAAAAGGAGACTCCAATTCTGGCAAATAAATACCTGTGATTATTCACTTCTCTAAAAGATGCTCACACATCCAGAATTTGCACCAAAAGGAAAAGGGTGGTTAGGGTAGTGTAGTCCCTAATAGGTGCAGTCTCTCTTCAATGCACCTCCCAGATACAGTCATGAAGGATGATATATATGGAGAGAAAAAAGTAAATCTCTGCAGCTAGGAAAGTGTCTCCATAGCAGGTAAGAGAGAAACTGTTATTCCTAATAAACATGACATTAGGAGGGCCCTGGATGAGAAATTTGAGTATTTCTATCCTCCCATTTCAAATGGAGTTACCTTCTGATAACTGCAGTTATTTTTCTTCTGTCAGTGACTACTAAATGTGTCCAACTCTTCTGCTGCATGTTTGCTAAGTCATTTCAGTCATGTCTGACTCTTTGTAACCCCATGGACTTTAGCCCGCCAGGCTCCTCTGTCCATGGGATCCTCCAGGCAAGAATACTAGAGTGAGGGGATCTTCCTGACCCAGGGATCAAACCCATGTCTCTTAAGTTTCCTGCACTGGCATGAGGTTTCTTTACTTCCAGCGCCACCTGGGTAGCCCATCTTGACTAAATATAGAATTCCAAAGACTATATAATATAAAATAATTTTCAGATTCTTAAATTGTGTTTTTTTTCCTCTGTGTTAAAGCCATTATCAAAGTAATATACAAGATTTTCTTTTGTTATCTTTGCTTTATAAAATATAAAAAGGTGAAAATCTATACTTTACTAGGCATTTATTTTTCCAAGGAATTATTACCCAATATATATTCCAAGGACCATTAAATATATGATCCATTCTTTAAAGATGGGAGTTTATTCATCAAAGAAATTTTAGTAACTTTGCATATACTTCATTTTTTTGTGTGTGGCGTATGACCATACTAAGCAACCTGTTAAATATTATGAGATATAATATTTTTTAAACAATTGTCAAATTTTAATAAGCCATAAATGCTTTAAATTTTCATTATTTTTTTTTAACCTTTGCATTATCTGAAAAGATTTTTTAAATTTCCAGATATAGACTATAGATTCAGAGGTATAGATGTAGATGGGAAATGAAAAAGGATGTCTAATTCCATGTACTCACAAAAATTCCCATTCTTAAAAATACAAATTTATTGTATGAAGATAAATATAACAAAGAGCATCTAATTCAAAATATAAGGTAATGATAAAACAGTTAAAAATTAAAATGCTTCACAAATTAAAATTGTAAAGATGCAAATTAAATATGTGAATGATGCAATTTAATATAAATTTATAAATTACAACTAATTACTAATATCTCTTTCATTTAGACTTCTGAATCATTTATATATTGCCTTGACCGAAAAGTTCCTTTGAGTTATAAGTAAAAATAAAAGATACATTTTTCATTTTTACCAAGAAAATGAAACAACATATTCATTTTGTTTCTGACATTGAACAACATATTCAACATTTTGTTCCACTCTCTTCTGCTATTTTTCAGGCAATTTTGTAATTCCATCTTTCCAAAATGTTTTATCTCCTTGAGGAAAGAATAGTTCCCGGTGCATCTTACAGTCTTTCAGGGAACTGATTTTTTTTTTCCTTCCATTATGGCATCTGGTTCCATCACTTCATGGGAAATAGGTGGGGAAACAGTGGAAACAGTGTCAGACTTTATTTTGGGGGGCTCCAAAATCACTGCAGATGGTGATTGCAGCCATGAAATTAAAAGACACTTACTCCTTGGAAGAAAAGTTATGACCAACCTAGATAGCATATTCAAAAGCAGAGACATTACTTTGCCAACAAAGGTCCGTCTAGTCAAGGCTATGGTTTTTCCTGTGGTCATGTATGGATGTGAGGGTTGGACTGTGAAGAAGGCTGAGCACTGAAGAATTGATGCTTTTGAACTGTGATGTTGGAGAAGACTCTTGAGAGTCCCTTTGACTGCAAGGAGATCCAACCAGTCCATTCTGAAGGAGATCAACCCTGGGATTTCTTTGGAAGGAATGGTGCAAAAGCTGAAACTCCAGTACTTTGGCCACCTCATGCAGAGTTGACTCATTGGAAAAGACTCTGATGCTGGAAGGGATTGGGGGCAGGAGGAGAAGGGGACAACAGAGGATGAGATGGCTGGATGGCATCACTGACTCGATGGAACTGAGTGAAGTCCGGGAGTTGGTGATGGACAGGGAGGCCTGGCGTGCTGCGATTCATGGGGTCACAAAGAGTCGGACACGACTGAGGGACTGAACTGAACTGAACTGAAGAGAATTTTGTAAAGACCAAAATAAATGAAAATCTGAAGGTGCAATGTATGGTGAATACAGTGCATGAATCAGAACTTCCAAGACAAGCTGTAACAGTTTTTGCCTGGTCATCAAAGAAACATGTGGTCTTGTATTATCTTGATAGAAGATTATGTGTTTTCTCTTGATTAATTCTAGACACTTTTCATCAAAGTGCTGCTTTTAGTTGGTCTAATTGGGAGCAGTACCTGTTAGAATTAATTGTTTGGTTTTCCAGAAGTGGCTTGTAATATAGGACTCCCAACCTCACCATATATACAGCATCCCTTATAGCTCAGTTGGTAAATAATCTGCCTCCAATGCAGGAGACCTGGATTTGATTGCTGGGTCGGGAAGATCCCCTGGAGAAGGAAATGGTAACCCACTTAAGTATTCTTGCTGGAGAATCCCATGGGCAGAGGAGTCTCAAGGGCTACAGTCCATGGGGTTGCAAGAGTCGGACACGACTTATTGACTAAACCACCACCACCACCATACAGCATCACCTTCTTTGGATGAAGACCCGTCTTTGCTGTGGCCAGTGATGATTCATTTCTCTGGCCCCATGGTCTCCTCTCTTCTCCATTATTGTACAGTATCCAATCTTCATCGCCCATAATTATATGTTTATAAAAGAGAATATTTTCATCATGTTTAAGTAGAGAATTGCAGGTGGAAATACAGCCAAGGTTTGTTTTCCATTAACTTATGTGGAACACAAACATCAAAGCAGTTAACAAAACCAAAGTGGTACAAATTATCTTCATGCTCGATTTGGATATTTTGAGTATGCCGGCTATTCCCATATTGTATAATGTTGATAGTTTTCAGTGGATGTCTCCATTTGATTGCTAGCAACTTCAAATGACCCACCTAACTGCGGAGCATCTTCCAGTGAGAAATCTCCAGCATAAAATTTAACAAACCACTTCTGACACATTGGGTAAGTCATAGCACCTTCTCCAAACACTACATAAATCTTTTTTTCCCCCCATTTTAGTTGTGGTTTTACCTTTCTTGAAATAATAAAGAATAAAATACTTAAATGTTGTTTTTTTCCCCTCCATCCTTCATATTAAAATTGCTGCCCCCAAATTCACCAATTTACAAGATTTTTAAAATGCATCCTAATATGACAGCTGTCACAATACAATCTATCAAAACTGTGTGCTTTTCATTTATGTATTTTTAATGGAGGATAATTGCTTGATAATATTGTATTGGTTTCTGCCATACATCAAGACAAATCAGCCATAGGTATATGTATGTCCCCTCCCTCATGAAACTCCCTCCAGCCTCCACTCCATCCCACCACTCTAGGTTGTCAGAGAGCACTGGATTTGAGCTCCCTGTGTCACACTTCAGACCCCATGGACTATCTCTTTTACTATGGTACTGTGTATGTTTCAATAATACTCTCTCAATGCATCCCACCCTCTCCTGTATGAAGCTAAAGACAACTAAGCAGCACTAAAGCCATCGTACATAAAAACTCAACGAACTTAGAGCAAAAAGACGACATTTATCTCCAAGTGTGAATATGGAAACACTTCTTACTTTTTAATGTTTTGTAGTAAACTATGAATTCTAATATATCAAACAACTAGGATCATGCGGAAAGGCTCCCAGCCAATGCTTCACAAAAAAATTATTACTTTCCTACGTAAGCTATTGCAGCATGAAGGAAGACATTTTAAAGTAGGAATTTTGTGGAAGATATTTACTTTGGGAAAGTCTTACATTTTGTAATCCCCAATTTCATGTATTTAGGAATCATAAGTAGCAATATAAAGATACTTAACCATAGAGCATTACTTTGCCGACAAAGGTCTGCCTAGTCAAGGCTATGGTTTTTCCAGTAGTCATGTATGGATGTGAGAGTTGAACTGTGAAGAAAGCTGAGCACCGAAGAACTGATGCTTTTGAACTGTGGTGTTGGAGAAGACTCCTGAGAGTCCCTTGGACTGCAAGGAGATCCAACCAGTCCATTCTGAA
This sequence comes from Budorcas taxicolor, assembly GCF_023091745.1. Taxonomy (NCBI): domain Eukaryota; kingdom Metazoa; phylum Chordata; class Mammalia; order Artiodactyla; family Bovidae; genus Budorcas; species Budorcas taxicolor. The sequence goes on along the minus strand of NC_068917.1, from coordinate 15,908,083 downwards.
GGAGATCAGCCCTGGGTGTTCTTTGGAAGGAATGATGTTAAAGCTGAAACTCCAATACTTTGGCCACCTCATGTGAAGAGTTGACTCATTGGAAAAGACTGTGATGCTGGGAGGGATTGAGGGCAGGAGGAAAAGGGGACGACAGAGGATGAGCTGGCTGGATGGTATCACTGACTCGATGGACATGAGTTTGAGTGAATTTCAGGAGTTGGTGATGGACAGGGAGGCCTGGCATGCTGCAATTCATGGGGTCACAAAGAAAGAGTTGGACACGACTGAGCGACTGAACTGAACTGAACTGAACCATAGAGACACCAATGGTTATCACTATAAAGTTCTAACTATGAAAAATCTTGGCTTCAAGAGCTGAAAGTGATCTTCTTAAATGCACGTATATTCTTATACATGTAAATACATGTATAAGCTGATCTACAGTTAATATAGAGGAACAGTGGCCATGGTTAATAATCATTCATAATGCAAAACTAAATTAGGACCCAATGATAAATCAATGCAAAGGAATTTTTATGCCAGACTTTGCTAAGATCTTATCTTATCTGGTTATCATCTGAACACCTCTCCTTTTTCTATTTATACTGAGTACTTGTGACTGAAATTAAATAGTATTAAGATAATTTATTATAAAATGTTAGCATGTACTGGAAAGCATTCAAAAAAAATTATATAACTTAGCATTCGCAGCAGTAAATGAGTACACTTAAAGTGAAAAAATAAAAATAAATATTTTATATTGAAGAAATGAGAGATTTGGGGTACTATGTGAACTAATGTCTATTATGAAGTCAAAGATCAAATGTAGAGAATAAGACACTTGTTGGATAAACATGGAGAGAAGCAAAAATATCAAGCTAGAGAATCTCAGGATAAATAGCAGAATACTATTAATTAATTGAATAGGGTGTGAAGTAGCACCAACTTTGCACATGGTGAGGAGCTGATGAAATTTTGATTTCAAGAAAGTACAGAAGGCATAACACCCTAATACAAAGCCAGTTTGCTGAGACCAAAATTGTTGATGCCAATAGACAGAGTACCTGATGAACTATGGACGGAGGTACGTGACATTGTACAGGAGACAGGAATCAAGACCATCCCCAAGAAAAAGAAATGCAAAAAAGCAAAATGGCTGTCTGAGGAGACCTTACAAATAGCTGTGAAAAGAAGGGAAGCAAAAAGCAAAGGAGAAAAGGAAAGATATACCCATTTGAATGCAGAGTTCCAAAAAATAGCAAGGAGAGAAAAGAAAGCCTTCCTCAGCACTCAGTGCAAAGAAATAGACAAAAAGAACAGAATGGGAAAGACTAGAGATCTCGTCAAGAAAATTAGAGATATCAAGGGAACATTTTATGCAAAGATGGACACAATAAAGGACAGAAATTGTAGGGACCTAACAGAAGCAGAATATATTAAGAAGAGGTGGCAAGAATACACAAAACTGTACAAAAAAGATCTTCACAACCCAGATAATCATGATGGTGTGATCACTCACCTAGAACCAGATAACCTGGAATGTGAAGTCAAGGGGGTCTTAGAAAGCATCACTACGAACAAAGCTAGTGGAGGTGATGGAATCCCAGTTGAGCTATTTCAAATCCTGGAAGATGATGCTCTGAAAGTGCTGCACTCAATATACCAGCAAATTTGGGAAACTCAGCAGTGGCCACAGGACTGGAAAAGGTCAGTTTTCATTCCAATCCCAAAAAAAGGCAATGCCAAAGAATACTCAAACTACTGCACAATTGCACTCATCTCACATGCTAGTAAAGAAATGCTCAAAATTCTCCAAGCCAGGCTTCAGCAATACATGAACCGGGAACTTCCTGATGTTCAAGCTGGTTTTAGAAAAGGCAGAAGAACCAGAGATCAAATTGCCAACATCCACTGGATCATCAAAAAAGCAAGAGAGGTCCAAAAAAACTATCTATTTCTGCTTTATTGACTGTGCCAAAGCCTTTGAGTGTGTGGATCACAAGAAACTGTTGAATATTCTGAAAGAGATGGGAATACCAGACCACCTGACTTGCCTCTTGACAAACCTATATGTAGGTCAGGCAGCAACAGTTAGAACTGGACATGGAACAACAGACTGGTTCCAAATAGGAAAAGGAGTACGTCAAGGCTGTATACTGTCACCCTGCTTATTTAACTTCTATGCAGAGTACATCATGAGAAATGCTGGACTGGAGGAAGCACAAGCTGGAATTAAGATTGCCTGGAGAAATATCAATAACCTCAGATATGCAGATGACACCACTCTTAAGGCAGATAGTGAAGAAGAACTAAAGACCCTCTTGACGAAAGTGAAAGAGGAAAGTGAAAAAGCTGGCTTAAAGCTGAACATTCAGAAAACTAAGATCATGGCATCCGGTTTCATCACTTCATGTCAAATAGTTGGGGAAACAGTGGAAACAGTGTCAGACTTTATTTTGGGGGGCTCCAAAATCACTGCAGATGGTGACTGCAGCCATGAAATTAAAAGACGCCTACTCCTTGGAAGAAAAGTTATGACCAACCTAGACAGCATATTAAAAAGCAGAGACATTACTTTCCAACAAAGGTCCATCTAGTCAAGGCTACGGTTTTTCCTGTGGTCATGTATGGATGTGAGGGTTGGACTATAAAGAAAGCTGAGCACCAAAGAATTGATGCCTTTGAACTGTGGTATTGGAGAAGACTCTGCAAGAAGATCCAACCAGTCCATCCTAAAGGAGATCAGTCCTGGCTGTTCACTGGCGGAATGATGTTGAAGCAGAAACTCCAATACTTAGGCCACCTGATGTGAAGAGCTGACTCATTTGAAAAGACCCTGATGCTAGGAAAGATTGAGGGCAGGAGGAGAAGGGGACGACAGAGGATGAGATGGTTGGTTGGCATCACTGACTCAATGGACATTGGTTTAGGTGAACTCCAGGAGTTGGTGATGGACAGGGAGGCCTGGTGTGCTATGGTTCATGGGGTAGGAAACAGTTGGACACGAGTGAGCAACTGAACTGAACTGATTTCTCCATGCATGGTGCACGTGTTAAGTCACTTCAGTCATGTCCAACTGTTTGTGACCCTATGGACTGTGTAAGTTCATCAGGCCCCTCTGTCCATGAGCTTCTCCAGGCAAGAATACTGGAGTGGATTGCCGTTCCCTTCTCCAGGGGATCTTCCCAACGCAGGAACTGAACGTGCATTTCTTATGCCTCCTGCATTGGCAAGTGGGTTCTTTACCACTAGCAACTCCTAGGAAATATTCCAAATATATCAGATTCAGGTCTGCCTCTAGAGTTTCATTCCTTCCGTATGTAAAATCATATTGTCTCAGAAGTAATTTTTAAAAAAAACTAAGACTGTTATTAGAGATAGATGCTTATTTCATTTCCATTGGCTGTTTCCTGGATCAAATGCACCACAAGCCTATTAGTCCCTGGCAATTGGAAGGGTCATGCCTCTCTCAGTAGGACTGTGGAAAATAGAAAGTTAATTGGAAAAGTCTTTTATAATATCTCTCTGACTTCTTCACTCCAATTAATACTCCTTTGCATTAGTTGCCCAAAGTATTCCTCATATTAACCTTCCTCGTGTTATAATACTAAACTGAGCAAAGTATCAGAGCAAGTGTGAACATGAGCCACTCATTCAAGTCCTGAGCCATCAATATACAAATACCTGTTTACCGTGTACAGTGTTTCTTCTTATTGTAAATAGTGCACTTCAGATTCTGTATCAGTTGCTCTCAATCTTTATATACCTTTGGGATAAAATAATTTTACTGAGAAGAGGAATTGACTCCATCTCACAGACACTTTTAGTTAATATCCTGGATGCCTTTTGTCCCTTGCCTCTTGTTTCTCAAAACCCACTTTTTCCCTTGGTCATTGCTGTATCCACCACCTTCACACAACTGGAACAGGCCTGCATCTATGGCAGCTGCTTCACATACCTCTGCTTTCTGCTGCTGTGCTTTTCCAGTTCAGCACAACGGAATGCCACGGGAATGCACCCTAAACTCACACAGGCACAGAGGAGGGGTAGAAGGGAGACAAGAGGAATCTTCCTCACATGAATTACAGGAGATCCACCTTCCGGTTCCTCACACACATCATTTGAATGATCTTCTATATAGGTCCCTAAAAGATCCTCACAAGAATGGCACAGCTGTCCACAATCACAACCTTTGAAAATGCATCCTTAAACTGTCTTTTTCTCTTTCCTTGTTTAATCATTCCTAGCCCCTCTCTTTTATTTGAGATTACCTTCAAAAATAAGTGTACTTGTATCTAAGCTTGTCTCATATTCTGCCTTCTAAAGAGAAGCTAAGACAGTTAGTATCCTGAGGGACAGGGTGAGGCAATTAAGTGAACAGTTCCACTTATAAAATGTTACCCTGACAGGATTTCTTTTCCTCTGAGCATCTACCTGTTTCAAAAATATTGCAGGACACTCCCAGCAATGTAACAAAATTGCCTCTGGCTATTAGTAACTCCAAGTTAGTAACTTTTTTAAAATTTTATTTTATTAGAGTTGATTTACAATGTTGTGTTAATTTCAGGTGTACAGCCAAGTGATTCGTTATACATATACATGTATTCATTCTTTTTCAGATTTTTTTTTTTCTAGTGTGGGTTATCACACAATATTGAGTAGAATTCCCTGTACTTTAGGTCCTTGTTGGTTATTTTATATAAAGTAGTGTGTGTTCATTTGTAAGTCTGTGTCTGTTTTTTATTTTTATTTTTTAGAAATTAGTTAGGAGAGATTTATCTTATATTACTTAAAATAAGGGAGGGAAACTAATTAACAAATTGAAGTTTACAGATCAAAATCCTTTTCTTCACATCTCTCATTAGCAATATCTTCCATATCCGGTGGCTTTTCAGAAACCATTCCATGTACTCCTCTCTCTCCAGTTTTCAAAATCTCATCCCCATCCTAATCTCTTAATTCCAATCTAATCTCAATAAATAACAACAGATATTTATGTGTCTGTTTTTTAAATAAAAATTCATTTGTGTCATTTTTTTAAATTAAACTCCACATATAAGTGAGATCACAGGACATTTGCCTTCCTCTGACTTACTCCACTTAGTATGATCATCCCTAGGTCCACTTGTGTCGTTGCAAATGACTTTCATTTTCTATGGCTGAGTGATATTCCATTGTGTATATATAACACGTCTTCTTCATCAATTCCTTATCGATTCCTTTGTCAATGGACATTTAGGCTTCCATGTCTTGGCTATTGTAAAAATAGTGCTGCAATGAACATTGGGGCACACATATCTTTTCAGATTATCGTTTTCTCTAGATATATGTCCAGGAGTGGGATTGCTGGATCGTACGGTAGTTTTTAGTTCTTTGGAGAACCTCTCTACTGTTCTCCACATTCAGAACATCCTAAAACTTTCCATGACAAGCAGAAATCATGAAGATTTTATATAAACATCTTATACATGTAAGTTAAAATTGTTCAGAACATTGCAAGTTAGTAACTTTTAGTTAAGGTTTTAAACTCACTGCTTAAAGAAAATACATCATGAGGCATGGTAGAAGCTCAGATACATGCAGAAATGGTCTGTGGAGGTAGGGTATTGAGTAAGTTACTGAGTCTTTGGATTCCTCACCGTTTCATTAATATATCCTTGATAATACTTTGTCTTGCTCCTTGTATAACATTTTTATGAAGGAACCAAAATAAAACCAGAAATGGTTATAAAGACATCTGTGCAGAGACAGCACTCCATCTGTTCTGAATAAAAAAGAAAAAAAGAAAATCAAGTACACAGACACGTCGCTTCATAAAGTAAGCATCTTGCTTGAAGAAAACTGTATTTGCCAGAAAGCAAGCACCTTTGTGTCCTTATTGACTTAAGATTGCCTGTGAAATATATTTGCTAGACAGAAAATTTGACTTCAAGACATGTGCATCATCTTGTTGCCTAGCTTAACAGTGTGAAATGGATATACTAGCTGGTTAATGCGGAGAAGGCAATGGCACCCTACTCCAGTACTCTTGCTTGGAAAATCCCATGGGTGGAGGAGCCTGGTAGGCTGCAGTGCATGGGGTCACTCAGAGTCGGACACGACTGAGCGACTTCACTTTCACTTTTCACTCTCATGCACTGGAGAAGGAAATGGGGCAACCCACTCCAGTATTCTTGCCTGGAGAATTCCACGGATGGGGGAGCCTGGCAGGCTGCTGTCTATGGGGTGGCACAGAGTCGGACACGACTGAAGCGACTTAGCAGCAGCAGCAGCAGCAGCAGCAGCTGGTTAATGAGCAGTTCAAGGTATTAACCTGGTGGTTAACTCTACAAGGTTCATTGGTGCTGCTAGACTTTTTTGCTGACCCCGCTTGAGGGGAAAACATGGTTTAGAAATAACACCTAGTCAAGAATGAGCAAACAATAATAATAAAAAAATAGTATGAAACATATAAAAGTGGTCTATGATATGACAAGATTTGTTGGCCTAACTATACTGTGATGTCACTGGTCTCCTCTGAGATAAGCATTCTTAATCTTGACCTCTGAGTGCTGCTGGGTCCTGTCATTCACTGTGGTGTAGTTCACCCTTCTGGTCTCTGGGCATAATACACTGATTCCCATTGTTCATTGTCATTGTTCAGCCACTAAGCGGCGGCCAGCTCTTTGTGACTGCAGCACGTCAGGCTTCCCTGTCCATTACCAACTCCCAGAGCTTGCTCAAACTCATGTCCATCGAGATGGTGATGCCATCCAACCATCTCATCCTGTGTTGTCCCCTTTTCCACCTGCCTTCAATCTTTCCCAGGTTCAGGGTCTTTTCCAATGAGTCAGTTTTTCACATCAGGTGGCCAAAATATTGGCGCTTCAGCTTCAGCATCAATCCTTCCAATGTATATTCAAGACTGCTTTCCTTTAGGATTGACTGGTTTGATCTCCGTGGAGTCCAGAGGACTCTCAAGATTCTTCTCCAACATCACAGTTCGAAAGCATCAATTCTTCATTGCTCAGCTTTCTTTATGGTCCAACTCACATCTGTACATGACTACTTGAAAAACCATAGCTTTGACTAGATGGACCTTTGTCAGCAAAGTGATAGCTCTGCTTTTTAATATGCTGTCTAGGTTAGTCATAGCTTTTCCTCCAAAGAGCAAGCATCTTTTAATTTCATGACTGCAGTCATCATCCACAGTGATTCTGGAGCCCAAGAAAATAAATTCTGTCACTGTTTCCATTGTTTCCCCATCTATTTGCCATGAAGTGATGGGACCAAATGCCATGATCTTCATTTTTTGAATGTTGAGTTTTAATCCAGCTTTTTCACTCTCCTCTTTCACTTTCATCAAGAGGATCTTTAGTGAATTTTCACTTTCTGCTGTGAGCATTGTGTCATCTGGATGTTTTGTAAAGGAAAATAATTATAATGCACAAGGAATCTTTCATATTATTCTGATATAAGTGCTAATAAATAGGTTCAAAATGGGAATACAACAATTCATAAGATAGGCACGTTTTCTCATAGAGATTCATATTTATATCATGTGTTACCTCATATTCTCAGAGAAAGGAAAGTCCTTCCATTGCACATTGAAAACTAATGGAGAGAATCCATATTATATAACTCGTGTGATGCTGATCAGGCTGCTGCTGCTGCTGCTAAGTCGCTTCAGTCATGTCCAACTCTGTGAGACCCCATAGACGGCAGCCCACCAGGCTCCCCCGTCCCTGGGATTCTCCAGGCAAGAACACTGGAGTGGGTTGCCATTTCCTTCTCGAATGCATGAAAGTGAAAAGTCAAAGTGAAGTCACTCAGTCGTGTCTGACTCTTAGTGACCCCATGAACTGCAGCCTACCAGGCTCCTCCGTCCATGGCATTTTCCAGGCAAGAGTACTGGAGTGGGGTGCCATTGTCTTCTCCATACTGATCATGACACGATTAAACATGAATTTGTGTTTAACAGGAAAAGAAAACTGAAGGTATCTTTTGTTTTCATAAGTATTTATACTTGACAGCAAAGTGCTCGATTTAAAAATATATTCATGCATGTATTTATGCTATGTGTGTAACATAATTATATAGTATACAAGAGTAGAATGAAAGGATCAATATATTTGCTTCTTGACCTTTATACCCACATCTTTGATATTTATACACCATTGATTTCAAGGATAATAGACATTTATATCAAATAGTTTTTTCTAAAAATACCAAACAAAAGCAATGACTTCCATTTGATGTTGTGACTTCAAGAAGTACATTAATATTTCTTTTCAATGTTAGTAAAAGCATGGGCCAATTTAAATGTTAAGAGATTTATTTCTACAAATATAATGTTCTCCAGGTTTTCAATAGTTACTATGTAATCATAGAAAATTGGACAGGTCATAAACTGGATACATAAGTTATAGTACAATATTAAATGTGATGGTATGCAGCTGTTATAAGAATAAATCTGAAATATACCTTCAAGTCATTCAGAGAAAGATATTCAACATCAAATGCAGACAGACTTAGGAAAGTAGCTTGGGATACATGACATAATGTAAATTTGGTATTAACATGTCAGTGCTAAAAGTTTCATAAATATTTACCCCTTCTTGAAATGTGAAACATGCTGTTAAATTTCAATAGAAATATAGAAGCCCATATATTTGAACTGTCCCCTTTTAGAGGACTGTCTACTGTTTTAGATGTGTACAATCATTATTATTATTGTTATATTAAAATTATTATTATAATTATTACGATTATTATTCTCTCTCTTAATTCTTCCCTTTGCTACTCTCATGAAAGAACATGGCATCATGAACACCAACATTTTGTTTCACCCTTCAAATTTTTAAAATGAATTTGTGGCAAAAATAAAATTGCTTATAGAAGCAGTTTTTTTGGGGGTACTCATCCTCATCAAGTTGTAACCCCAAAGATCTATGGTAATTTCCCACATGACACCATGAGTGATCAAACGACAACTGTAGTCAACCCAGTCTACTCACTATTTTACTGAAACTTATCCTGTCTGTTACAAAGCCACTCTACTTTTTGTTGTTATTGTTGTTTTCTGATAAACTAAGTCTACATAATCGCAGTCCTTTCTATGTGGGCAACTTACAAACTTACAATGAGATTTAGAGAAAAACACTTCTCTAAGATGGAAGTTGAAGTCTACAATAAAAAACCATTAAAGTTCCCCACAGGCTTATAGAGGATGAAAGCAATTTGGATATGGCCCGAATATCCAGCAAAATGATTCTACTGTAGTCTCTCATGGGAATGAGCAAGGAAGAATAAAACAGGTAAACAAACATCTATGTGCACACACACACACAAAATTCGATATTTCTCCTAGTAAACTATGAATTATATCTTCCTGGGAGCATTTCTCAAGGGTATGACTCATAACTGCTAAGGGAAAACTCTTCCCTGACTATTCAAGAAGTACATATATAAAGGAAATTATGGTAGAGGTAAATGATTTCATTACAATAAGAGAAGCCCTCTCTGTGTTTTTGATATGGAGATTCATGAGAAGCCAAGCAAGATATTTTTAATTTTTTTAACATTTATATCTGTCAAACTAGTTTTTTAAAACATATTTTAACTCTCACCTTCTTACAAAAAGCAAAAGTAAGTCAAGAAAACATTGCTCAGAACAGGACGTCTTGTTTTTTTTTAAAGGCTTAATCTAGATTACATAACTTCAAGTTTTTTGTTTTTTGTTTTTTTTTTTAATTTCTTGGTTTGTTTTACTGAATGGCTAAATTAAAAGCATCAGTCTCTTGGTGTCTGTCCCATATAATCAAACATTAGCATTTTTACTAATGGAGCTAAATGAACTGTGATGCTGGTTATCGCATGAGCTCTCTCTCATGCAAACAGATCTTCAGCCAATCTCAGCAGGTCCCACTTCTTTCCAGCTTGGGCCAGATCCCCTGCAGATTAATTGGTAAACTACAAGAAATCTATTTTGAATCCTCAGCAGTGCTGTGGATGAATGAACTCTCTATCAAAATAGCTCTCTGCCTTCCTCAGTGTTGGCAAGTAACATGCAGGGTATGGAGTGATAGTAAAGAGTGATTTCTTCACATATATAAAAACTTAGGAAATATCCACCAACGTTAAGTTTTGATTTGACTATAAGAAATTCAAGAACTGAATGCAAAAATAATCAAAAATATTACCCTGGAAATAACGTTCACTGTGAGTTTAAAACACTACCATCAACATGATTTCCTAGATATGTATGTACCTGCAGACAGGTGGTATCTTTCCTTAGAAGATCTACGTGCAGTCAAATGTCTCCTCCTCCTGTGTTTTCTTTGCAAACTTCTGATGTTGAAATTACCTATTCTGGAAATTGTGTTTGCAAATCACCTTTAGTTCCTGCAAATGTAATAAAAATACACAGTAATTTCAAAGCAAGGAATAATAATAGGTATTTCAGATTAAAGAACTCATTATAAGAAATTGCACTGTTCCCTATTTCATTTTATTCATCCTATTAAATAATCCACAAAACTGATTTCACAATATCTTGATAAAATACAATGGCTGCTAATAGACAATTTAAGTTTTTGAAGATTTATTCATTTTCATTCAAGAGATTGATATATAAGCACATTTTTCCAAAATACTTGAAAATATATTCCATATATAATTTGTTATATTAGAAGTTGAATGTTGGAATATAACTTTGTTTTAGGCTTTTATTATTCTGGATTTTCACAAAATAAAAATGCCACATTCTTGAAGAAAGCAGAAAGGGCTTTCTAAGCAATGATTGAGCCAAATGGCCTATTAGGAAGAATGATTAGGACATAGTATTATTCCCTAAAAGCAAAATAAAACCTGGTAAGAGATCCTGAGAAATAATATCAAAATTCATTATAATTACTTGACTGTTCTGTTGTTTGCTTGTTTTTGCATTTTTACCTCTTATTGAACATTATGATAGTTATTTTTATTGTATATATTATATGATAACATTAAATAGGTAGATTTGTAAAATTAATCTCAAGTAATCTATAAACTTTCCTAATTTACAAATCATTATCTTAAATCCATCATTTCACAATTAAAGTCCATTTTTATTTGGCTTTTGTGTTTCTGTCTTCACCATAAGTAAAATCACTAAACTATAGGTGGATAAATGGATATACTTCTAGCTGATAAAAAATTAAATACCATTAAAAATTAAAAAGCCATCACTACTAGTAAGAGTATGCTCAAATATATTATTGTGGTTTGATAAACAACAAGCAAAATTTAATTTTTTGTTGTTTCTGTTCATACCATTTTAGGATTAAGTAATTTATTTTGTTTTTTAAAAATCAAGGTTAATAAATACAAATTGTTTTGACTGATTTACAGTCTTTTAAGTATTTGAGACTTGGATGGATTTTGTCACCAAATGTGTGTCACAGTCAAATGTGATCTATGCAATCTATTTAAAAATAATTTGCTGAAAATATAACTTGGGTTGTTATATCAAACACCTTTCTTTTATATTAAGTACAAATAGTTCTTTCTTAACTGGGGTTATTATAAATGCATGCATCAAAAGCACTAGAGAATAAATACTAATAATGCATACTAGGGTGAGCTATGTAGGATTTGTTGAAATTAAGGATATTCATCCATCAGAAACAGATAATATACTATTTAAATAAAGAGTTGTTCTGCCATTCATCTTAAAACTGTTCTTACAATCAAGATTTCAAAATTAATGACCAAGGGAAATATTTCTATTCTGATGAAATTCTTTTTTTCGCCTCATTTACCATTAACTTATGACCTGATTCTGAAGCATTTATTGGTAAGTCCAGACATGATCACTTTATTGATGTACTAGTTGTAACAACTAAAACTGGTCAAAACCCAAATTTCATGTATTTTTTTTTTGGTTATCAAATCTAACTTTTATCATTGTTACAGTTCTTTTTGCTCCTATCAAAATCCATGCAAGTACTGTAGCCTCAAACACGAAAGTTTTCCAAACACACTTAGGAAATATATGGTCTCTTAAAGTACTATAAAGTATGTTTAATACTTTTCTAGGGAACTGTCTTATAAAGTTCCTAGGTCTTATAACATGATCTCAGGTGAAGATTTTTAGAAAAATTATTTTCTAGTCTCCATTGGATTATAAACTACATATAAGAAGCTATATATGCTTGGGTGTTTTTGTGTGTTCTTTTATTTCTGCGGTATATGAGGACATCAAAGTGTGATGGGCATGTATATATTGGGAACAAAATATATTTTTCAATGAAGGAATTTAGAATTTGTTCTGTTTGTAAACTGAATTTAGCTGTAAATATGCCCTCTGCATCACTGCCTAAATAAATGTTTCCTGGCTTATTTACTCAATGCTGTTCGACTGTTAAAGTCTATTATCTTCACACTATCTGGGTTGCTCACTCTATAATGTGAATGATCTCTTAGTCCTCAATGTTACTCTATGTTCTCTAAGTCATCAAAGTACATTCAGTTTTATAAAGAATTAAATGGGCCTCCCTGATACCTCAGTTGGTAAAGAATCCGCCTGCAATGCAGGAGACCCTGGTTCAACTCCTGGGTCGTGAAGATTCCCCCGGAGAAGGGCTAGGCTACCCACACCAGTATTCTTGGACTTCCCTTGTGACTCAGCTGGTGAAGAATCCACCTGCAATGTGGGAGACCTGGGTCAATCCCTATGTTGGGAAGATCCCCTGGAGAAGGGAAAGGCTACCCACTCCAGTATTCTGGTCTGGAGAATTCCACGGACTGTATAGCGCATGGGGTTGCAAAGAGTCGGACAGGACTGAGTGACTTTCATTTTCAAAGTATATAGATAAATAAAGCTGCTGCTGCTAAGTCACTTTAGTCATGTCCGAATCTGTGAGACCTCACAGACAGCAGCCCACCAGGCTCCTCTGTCTCTGGGATTCTCCACCTCTAAATTGACTTCTAACCTAATTGGTTAAGTAAAATTACAAATTCAAGCATGAAAATCAGTATTTTAGTAAAGTAGGTGCCGTAGCATTTTAGTAAAATAAGAGATGTGTGGGTTGCTATAGATGCATTCATTTTCACAGAGCACCCCAGGCTTCAGGGAAGCTATATTTGGAGAAGATGATGGAAAAGAGCAGTTGCTGAGCAGTGCAGAGCAGTTGCTGTGTACAAGGTTCCAATAATGTCATCTTTGACTCAGTCTCTAGAATTCTGGTCTCAAATACTGGCAACTGTAGGTGGCTATTATTTTTACAGATTTTATACCTATATTATGAAATACTGTTTACCTCCATTCTCTAAACCCATTCCTCAGTAATAAGACAAATGTGAAAGAATATTTCAGCAAGGTTATTTTATCAATACATCCCTCTGAAAAGGGTGATGGATCCACAACTTAATCAGCCTGATAATTAAGTTTTCTTTAGTGAATATTATCATAGTAAGTGTAACATGTCGTCAGCCTACATTATGTACCATAGATGCACCGAAAAATGAAAATTCTATATAAGCATGAGTATTACTATAATCATTACTTAGACAATGTGTTTTAAAATTTTAAAAATGGCATATCTGATTTGGTCTGAAGGGCTAACAGAGAAGTTTCATGTAAACCATGTTATTTGTGGGGCAAAAAAAAAGAAGAAATAAAATAGAATGGTAACCTAAACAGAACTGACCAGATGCTAAAAGCAGATGGAAAATTTAAAGTGAAGTATTAAAAGAGGAGGTTTATAATGCTACAGCTGCTGATTAAAATATCTTGGTATCTAATCAGGCAACAACATCTGGCCCACTGCTATTTGAAGGTTTTCAAACAGTAAGAATCACAATATAATTTAATAATCAAAATTGAATTTGTGAAGCTAGCCAATGACTGTAAACTTAGAAGACCTTGTACAGTATCTTCCAAATTTTCAAAGTAAGACAATGAAAATGCTAAAACTTGCCTTTTGCTAATTAAACTCTATATGTTGTAAAACTGAAGTCGGATAAAAGTTTAATCAAACAGAGCTGGGACCATTAAAAATGCAATAAACAAATGATTGCATAAATACCAACAAAAATTTTGAGTTCCTTTGTACATATCCAAGGACAAAATAAGCGAAGACAAAATGGCACTGGAGTAATTGACAACACACAATAGTAAAAAATATTCATATTTAATTATAAAAAGTTAGAAAAAAGTTATGGTGGCCATTGTTTCTTTTAACTCCATTTTCATTTCTAATTTATTTTCTATTTGAATGAAAAATGGAGAAATTAATGACAGTAATATTTAGCATGAGGGAGTTCAACATGTAAATATTTTTATTCTGGAAAATCAAAATTGTTTCACTAATAAATATTTTATCCTTAATTAACATAAAATAATATACTATATAATAACATACTACAAATTATGGTACTTCTCTTCAGAAATCTTGCTATAGTTCTCAGTGAATTCAAAGCTTCTATCCAAATAATTATCATGTAGAAACCTTTTTTCTACTTGGTCCCAGCCTAACTATCTAAACTCACCAACCAACAGGTCTTCCCATGGATGGTAAATTTTGCATGCATTAAATTAAGTTTTAACTGTATAATAATAACAGCATTTTCTACTTCTTCATCCTATTATTAATAATGCCTAAGCTGTTTTTATTTTTTACCATATCTGAGATACCTATTATCTGATCACATAGAAAAATAATCTCTGAAAAAAATAATGACAGTTCACAATTATCTTATTTTCAAATTTTTTGTTTAAATGTAAACCTAAAACCTGGTTTTGCCAGAGAGAGTGTTTTAGAAGGCTGTGGGGCTGAATTTCTTACATATATTCCAATGAAATGTAGCCAACAATACAGTAAACCACTCACTTTGAAAAATAACCATCACTTCTCCTCCATCAAAAATTTGCCTGACTTAGTAATTGACTCATTTGATAGTCAGCTCTACATTCCTATCAGATGAAGAAAGAGAAACATATCACTGACTTCCAAAGATGACAGTGAGAAAAATTATTGCAATGTCTCTGACACTAACAGTGATTTCCAAGCTATTTTTTTTAAAATAAAACTTTAGTCTTTCTGCCTGTCTGCCTGCTTAGTCATTTCAGTTATGTTCAATTCTTTGTGACCCGATGAAATATCGCCCGCCAGACTCCTCTGTTCATGGGATTCTCCAGGAAAGAATAGTGGAGTGGGTTGCCATGCCTCCTCCAGGGGATCTGCCATAAGAACCCACATCTCATATTTCCAGCACTGGAAGGCAGATTCTTTACCACCACCTAGGAAGCCCAGACTCTATGTCCACATTAATCTAAATAATGTTAGAGTTATTTCCAGAGTGCTGATAGATGGTTGCTATTTTGCCATAATCCATGTAGGTGTTATTTGCCCTTCTGTGTCTCAGAAAATAACAAAAGAAAAATAAAGTTTACAGATATGGATGATGTAAATTAAAACTGATGAAGAAATGAGAAGTCGAAGGAAAAAAAAATCAGAAAGATTATAACACCAATGAAAACTTCTCTGAGTGTCAAAATGATCTGTGTCCAAGAAAGTTACAACTGGAGTCTCTTGAGATGCAATTGTACTTCAAAGAGAAGATGTCTGCTCCATAAAAGCAGTATTTAATTTTGACTATAGATACAAAACTTAACTAATCAACACATACTCCATTGGGAATCTTATTTTCTTAAAAACAAATAAAAAAATTTTCCCTATACCAACTAGAGGAATATTGCAGTATTTTTGTTATATGACTACTGGTATGACATTATTAACTTTTAAAGCACAGCTGTAGGGCAGTCTGAACAGCAATCCTTTTTCCTGATTGTAGCCTCTATTCACCCACCCTCACACCTGAAACACACATAGTGATGCTCAAACAGTCTTCTTACTGCCATCAAAGAAGATAGTGTGGAAAAGTGAATGAGGCAGGGACAATGCTTATCTCCACAGAAAGCATCAAAACACTTCCTCTTTAATTGTAATAGATACCAATGTAAACCACAGGGTTCCTTGCAGCCAAGTTGCCTATCGTGAGGAGAAGATGCGGCTCACCATGAGTAAAGAGAAGCAGAAATTGCAAAAAGTAGAGAGCGACTATTCGAAGTTCGCGTGTTCTTGATGCCCAGGAGCGCTTGCATCCTTAACTGAAGCTGTGTGCAATAGCTTTTTGAATTTTATGAATTAATTCATTTTCCTCATAACCTAAATGTGTTTGAGTGAAATTCCTGTCTGTCATGTTCAGGGTAATACTGATCCTATTACTGAGAATTTGTTCTCTGTCAAGAAGAGAAACAGAGATTCATCTTCTCATATGGAATAGCCAAAAAAAATTAAAGGAAAAAAATTAAAACAGAAGTGTTCAAGACACTGGATATCAGGCTAATCACTAAAACATGGGGGCGGGGAGGCGGTCATGATGTGGTAACTCTGATTGTCTCCAGAAAATTGTCTAGAGAGAGATTCCAGGCTAAGGCACAAGGAGGAGAACCAAGGCAAACAGGCAGAACCTGTGAATTGAAGAGACAGATGGGAGGCTGAGAACTACAGGGGTTTAGAGTTTATAGGCACTCTGGAATACCAGAGGAAACTCTGAAATCATGTGGAAGTTTCCCCCTGGTTTATTCAGATGAGTACTGATCAATACACAAATAGTATAAGGAAAATATAAGAGGCCTAGGAAGCAGCACCTGAAGGGTATCAGAATGAAGAATCATCAGAGCCCACACAGCAAAGATAGTAATGCTTTATCCCACAAGCCCGGGAGGAAAACTTCATCTGGAAGAGTAGTCCCTAGTGGAGAAAAATCAACATCCAGTCTAAAGACTATGGTAACCCCACTTACATGGTTCAAAAATCAAGAATACATTTGAATCAGTTCTAATGAGGTGGATGAAACTGGAGCCTATTATACAGAGTGAAGTAAGCCGGAAAGAAAAACACCAATACAGTATACTAATGCATATATAGGGAATTTAGAAAGATGGTAATGATAACCCTGTATGTGAGACAGCAAAAGAGACACACATGTATAGAACAGTCTTTTGGACTCTGTGGGAGAGGGTGGGATGATTTGGAAGAATGGCATTGAAACATGTATAATATCATATATGAAATTAATTGCTAGTCCAGGTTTGATGCATGATACTGGATGCTTGGGGCTGGTGCACTGGGATGACCCAGAGGGATGGTACGGGGAGGGAGGTGGGACGGGGGGTTCAGGATGGGGAACACGTGTGTACCTGTGGCAGATTCATGTTGACGTATGGCAAAACCAATACAATATTGTAAAGTTCAGTTCAGTTCAGTTCAGTCACTCAGTGGTGTCCAACTCTTTGCGACCCCATGAATTGCAGCATGCCAGGACTCCCTGTCCATCACCAACTCCCGGACTTCACTCAGATTCACGTCCATTGAGTCAGTGATGCCATCCAGCCATCTCATTGTCGGTCGTCCCCTTCTCCTCCTGCCCCCAATACCTCCCAACATCAGAGTCTTTTCCAGAGTCAATTCTTTCCAGGAGGTGGCCGAAGTACTAGAGTTTCAGCTTTAGTATCATTCCCTCCAAAGAAATTCCAGGGCTGATCTTCAGAACAGACTGGTTGGCTCTCCTTGCAGTCCAAGGGACTCTCAAGAGGCTTCTCCAACACCACAGTTCAAAAGCATCAATTCCTTGGCACTCAGCTTTCTTCACAGTCCAAATCTCACATCCATACGTGACCACAGGAAAAACCATAGCCTTGACTAGAAGGACCTTTGTTGGCAAGGTAATATCTGTGCTTTTGAATATGCTATCTAGGTTGGTAGTAACTTTTCTTCCAAGGAGTAAGCATCTTTTAATTTCATGGCTGCAATCACTATCTGCAGTGATTTTGGAGCCCCAAAAAATAAATTCTGACACTGTTTCCACTGTTTCCCCATCTATTTCCCATGAAGTGATGCAATCGGATACCATGATCTTTGTTTTTTGAATGTTGAGCTTTAAGCCAACTTTTTCATTCTCCACTTTCACTTTCATCAAGAGGCTTTTTCGTTCCTCTTCACTTTCTGCCATAAGGGTGGTATCATCTGCATATCTGAGGTTATTGATATTTCTCCCGGAAATTACCTCCAATTAAAATAAATAAATTTGTATTTTAAAAAATATATTTAAAAAATCAGCATCCTAAGAGATAAGATTGCTTTCAAGTAACATAACCTCAAGCAGCATAAATCTCAAGAATATTAATCGCAACTTGGAAATGCCCGGCATTCAAGAAGAGAAACTTCCCAATGACTAGTTTTTTAAAATAATAAAATATGACATAAACAGCAATTAAAAAAAAAGCACTGAAAAACAAAAATAATGAGAAAATGCAAATCTACTGAAAATGAAACAAAAGAGAAAAAAGAGAGAAGATATAAATTACTAGTACCAGAAATGACAGAGGACCTATCACTGCTGATTCTGCACACGTTAAAAGGATAATAAATGAATACTATGAAAAATTATATCTCTAAAAATTTAATAACATAGACAACATGGGCCAGTTTCTTTAAAGACACACCTACCAAAGCTTATACAGGTAGAATAATTATATAAATATGATTAAATAAATTGAATTAATAAGCTTTTAAAACAGAATGTACCAGTGTTCACTGGAAAATTCTAACAAATATTTAAGGGAGAAATTACTCTAATATTCTACAATCTTTTCCAGAAAATATAGGCAGAGGGAATACTTCCTTAACTCACTGTATGAGTAAGCATTACCTTAATACCCAAACCAAATGGAGACATCACAAGAGGGAAAAACTGCAGACATGTCTTTCATGAATACAGATGTAAATATCCTTAATAAAATAATAGCAAACAAACCCCAGTAATGTATGAAAAATTATAAGCCACAGCTAACTGGGATGTATTCTAGGTATGGAAGATTGATTCAACATTCAAAAATTAATTTATCTTATCCATCATCAACAGTCTAAGGAAGAAAAATTACATGATCATATCTGTAAATGAAAAAAAAAAAGCATTTGAGAAGAGCAAACACCTGTTACTAATTAAAACTCTCAGCTAACAGGGAACAGAAGAGAAATTTCTCAACTTTACAAAGGTCATCCATAAAAACATAACAGCTAGCATCACATTTAACATCAGAAACTAGATGGTTTCCCAATAGTCAGGAGAAAGGTAAGGATGTGTACTTTCAAACATAATGCTCAACATCATACTAGAAGTCTTAGATAATGCATAAGAGATATACAGACTGTGAAGGAAGAAATAAAATGGTCTTTGTTCCCAGATGACACTACTTTCTATAGAAAATGCTAAGGAATCAACAACAGAAAAGGAAAAAAATCCTGAAATTAATAAGCAATTACACCATGGTTGCTTACTTAGCTTATATGCAGAGTGCATCATGGGAACTTCTGGGCTGAATGAAGGACAAGCTGGAATCAAGATTGCCGGGAGAAATATCAATAACCTCAGATATGCAGATGCCACTACCCTTATGGCAGAAAATGAAGAGGAACTAAAGAGCCTCTTGATGAAAGTGAAAGAGGGGAGTGAAAAAGTTGGCTTAAAACTCAACATTCAGAAAACAAAGATCATCACATCTGGTCCCATCACTTCATGGCAAATAGATGGGGAAACAATAGAAACAGTGACAGACCATTTTCTTGGGCTCTAAAATCACTGCAGATGGTGACTACAGCTATGAAATTAAAAGACACCTGCTTCTTGGAGGAAAAACTATGTCAAACCTTGACAGTATATTACAAAGCAGAGACATTACTTTGCTGACAAACGTCTATCTCCTCAAAGCTATGGTTTTTCCAGTGATCATTTATGGATGTGGGAGTTGGAGCATAAAGAAAGCTAAGTGCCGAAGAATTGATGCCTTTGTACTGTGATGTTGGAGAAGACTCTTGAGAGTCCCTTGAACTGCAAGAAGATCCAACCAGTCCATCATAAGGAAAATCAGTCCTGAATTTTCACTGGAAGGACTGATGCTGAAGCTAAAGCTCCAGCTATCTCATGAGAAGCTATCTCATGAGAAGAACTGACTCATTGAAAAAAACACTGCTGCTAGAAAAGATTGGAGGCAGGCAGAGAAGAGGAAGACAGAGGATGAGATGATTGGATTGCATCACCAACTCAATGGAATGAGTTTGAGCAAGCTCTGGGATTTGGTGCTGGACAGGGAAGACTGGTATGCTGAAGTCCCTGAGGTCGCAGAGTCAGACATGACTGAGCGACTGAACTGATAGGAAGGTTGTGGGATATGAGATTAATACACAAAAGTTAATTGCTTTTTTTTATATAACAACAAGGAAAGCTGTGGTACATAGACACAATGGAATATTCAGTTCTTTGCTCAGTCTTATCCAACTGTTTGTGACCCCATGAATCGCAGCACACCAGGCCTCCCTGTCCATCACCAATTCCTGGAGTTGTTACTCAGCCATTAAAAATAATACATTTGAGTCAGTTCTAATGAGGTGGATGAAACTAAGGACTATTATACAGAGTGAAGTAAGTCAGAAAGAAAAACACCAATACAGTACATCAATGCATATATATGGAATTTAGAAAGATGGTAATGATGACCCTATATGCAAGACTGCAAAAGAGACACATGTATAGAACAGTCTTTTGAACTCTGCGGGAGAAGGCAAGGGTGGGATGATTTGAGAGAATAGCATCGAAACATGTATATTATCATATGTGTAATAGATCACCAGTCCAGGTCTGATGCATGAGACAGGGTGCTCAGGGCTGGTGCACTGGGATGAGCCTAAGGGATGGGATGGGGAGGGAGGTGGGAAGGGGGTTCAGGATGGGGAACACATGTACACCCATGGCTGATTCATGTCGATGTATGGCAAAAACCACTACAATATTGTAAAGTAATTAACCTCCAATTAAAATAAATTTTTTTCTAAAAATAAAGAATACATCTGAATCAGTTCTGATGAGATAGATGAAACTGGAGCCGATTATACAGAGTGAAGTAAGCCAGAAAGAAAAACACCAATACAGTATACTAACACATATATATGGAATTTAGAAAGATGGCAATGACGACCCTGTATGCAAGACAGCAAAAAAGACACAGATGTGTATAGCGGACTTTTGGACTCAGAGGGAGAGGGAGAGGGGGGGATGATTTGGGGGAATTGCATTGAAACATGTATACTATCATGAAAGAATCGAACCGCCAGTCTATGTCCGACGCAGGATACAGCATGCTTGGGGCTGGTGCACAGTGATGACCCAGAGAGATGTTATGGGGAGGGAGGTGGGAGGGGGCTTCATGTTTGGGAACACATGTACACCCGTGGTGGATTCATGTCAATGTATGGCAAAACCAATACAGTATTGTAAATAAAATAAAGTGAAAATAAAAATTTAAAAAAAAATAAAAATTAAAATAAAATAATAGCATACAGCTTCATACTATATGCTACAGCATATATGTGAATATATGTTGTTATTGTTCAGTAGCTAAATTGTGTCCAAATCTTTGTGAACCTATGAATTGTAGCCAGCTCCCCAACTCTGTACACGGGATTTCCCAGACAAGACTGATGGAGTTGATTGCCATTTCCTGCTCTGGGGTATATTCCAGATTAGGAATTAAACCATATAAATACCAGGGATTGAATCAATAATATATATTGAATACATATATATTAGAGTTGTATTACAGCTTAAAATTACATATATAATTCTGGCAATGTCTGCTCCATAATTTTGGCTAAAACCTGTTCCTAATGTTGTCATATTATAGTTTTTTTCCCCCGAAGTCTTTTATTTTTTTAAATATACATTTATTTATTTTAATTAGAGGTTAATTATTTTACAATATTGCATTGGTTTTGCCATACATCAACATGAATCCACCACAGGTATACACATGTTCCCCATCCTGAACCCCCCCTCTCTACCCCCTCCCTGTACCATCCCTCTGGGTCATCTCAGTGCAATAATTTCTAGTTAAAATGTTTGATAAGTCTATATCAGATGAACCCCAATACACTGAATAGTATACATAACTTAGTCCCATCACAGAAAGAAAACATATGTAAAGAATGGAAGGTTAGAGTGGGAAATTCTTCTATGATGAATTTTAGAGTAGCCCCATATGCATGCTAACATAGTTCAATTTTTTAATGCTTCCTGCTTTGAGATCTCATAGGTTGGAAAAGTGATCTGAGTGAATGGGACACTGTAATAATTTTGCTGTTAGTGTGTAACATTTTTAAGGAGCTTAGTGACAATGGTGCATCAAGGTGCATCTTCTAGTGTTATTTCAGTTTTGCTTATTGCATGCTATTTTAAAAGGGTGTCCTAGTTAGGGAATACATTTGGAGTCATTACTTATTTGACATCATTAGAGAAGATTTATTGATTTTCATTTCTATAACAACAATACAGATATAAGCTAATCTGTATGTAAAATAATTTATCCATGTTGAAGTTAAGCCTAGGAGGTAAATGTACTGTGGTAGTATAAAAGGCACCACTAGATCTTTCACTTCTACCTGTAAATAATTGTGTCAAAGATCTTATTATTGGTTAAAGGATTTTTTTTTCCTTTTTCCTAAAGTGGCTTATTACAGCTTTATGAGATTGCATTTACCCTGTGTCATAAATTCTGATTTATAATAAAGCTCTAAAGCCTTCTAATCAGCTATACATTGCAATAAATAGAGGGCATTCAAACGACTCAGACCATCATTTACTGTGGTCCTATTCTTCTAAATCAGTTGTGACTTCTAAGTTCTCCAGGCTGGGGATCTATTTCAAACTCTACCACATGGACATGCCTTACAAATTAACATCTTTGAAGCTGAAGTAGATGGTATTTTCTAAGTGTAAAAGGCAAACCTGACTGCTATTGAATTTTCCATGATCATTAATTATAATAAATTCAAATACACATATTAAGATTACTGTTACCATTATTATAAACTTTAGAATATTTAATAATTAGAAAAATATTGCTGGGTTCATAACAGCAATTTTGTGAAAGCTGTTTTTTACTATCAGGTAAATTGACATCTTAAGCAAGTTAAATCTCTCCATCTTTTTCACTCTTCCTTGATTTACTTTTTTTAACCATTTGATGTGATAACATACAGTGTTTGAGGTAACAGTATTTACTACCATCACTACTGGGCAACTAAGAGTCAGTGTCAAACAGATTTTCTTTTGAGGGTTCTGCGACGTTTAAAATGTTCATGTAGCATAATGGAATAGGTTTCAAAAGACAATACAAATATTATCTCAGTCAGTAAAATACAAAAGGACTCAGAGATGACAAATTCACTTACCAGTATTCCAGATTGACTAAGAAGAATTCTGGAACCCCAGCATCCTATTTCCCAGTGTATTTTTCACCTACTGACTTGCCAATGTGACCAACCAAGCAGACTGATGCAGTGCCATCTTGGAGCCTGTCTGCCCACACTTGGCTTGCGGCATGGAGTATACGGATACATAGCATCCCACTGCTAGCCTCTGAGGTTGCTGAGGATGAAACCAACATAGTCACGAATTCCTTCTCCAAGAAAATCTGAACTAGTTTACATGTGCCTGTCTTCACATTGTGATTTTATCTAAAATATTCAGTAAATAAAAAAAAAAATCAGCAAACCAGACAGCAAGTGAACTTCATCCCTTCATGTACATACAAGTGAGCACAAGTGAAAGTCCTTCAGTCGTGCCTGACTCTTTGTGACTCCATAGACTGTACAGTCCATGGAATTTTCCAGGCCAGAATACTGGAGAAGGAATCTTCCCAACCCCGGGATATGAACCCAGGTTTCCCTCATTGCAGGCGGAGTCTTTACCAGCCGAGAGCCACAAGGGAAGCCCATACATACCAGAGGTTATAGCAATAATACCTTGACTTTGGGCTATGTGTTCATTCCTTGATTTCTTTGATCTGTTTTGTAGTTTTCAGCACTCAAGTCCTGTACATGCTTTCCTAGAAGTATACCCAGAAAATTTCATTTTTGAGTGATTGTAAATGGTGTACTTTTAAATTCAGTGTCTATGTGCCCATCAAAAGTATATAGAAATAAAATCAATTGTCTATACTTATCTTCTCTGCTGAAAACTTTGTGAACTCATTTATTACTTTTAAGATTAGTTTTGTAGATTTGGGGGCATTTTTCTTTATACATAATTATATCATCTGTGAATAGTGACAATTTTATCATTTTTAATTTGTATGTCTTTTATTTCCTTTCTTGGTTTTTTGCACTGTCTAGAACTTCCAATACTTTGTTGAATGGGAGAATAGTCATCCTTAACTTGTTCCTAATTACAGGAGGAAATAGTCAGTCTTTCACTACTAATTATAACACCAGCTGGAGGCCATTTCCTTCTTTTTCTTGCCAATTGCTCTGATTAGAATTCTGAGTACAACGTTTAAAAGAAGAGGTGAGAATTGACATCCTTGTCCTGTTCCTGATCTTAGGGGAAAAGCACCCAGTATATTATCATAAAGTATAATGTTTGCTCTGGGTTATTCATAGATTCTCTTTATTAAATTGAGGAATTTTTCATCTAGTTTGTTGAGTGCTTTTATCATGAAAGGGTATTGAATTCTGTAAAATGCTTTTTCTTTGTCTCTTGATATATGCTTTTTGTTTTTTATTCTATTGATACAACATATTACACTAATTGATTTCTGATGTTAACCTAATCTCACGTCTTTGAAATCTTACTTAGTGATTGTATATGATATTTTAACATGTTGCTGGATTAAGTTTTCTAATATTCGTTTAAGGATATTGTCATCCATATTCATAAGATATATTTTCCTGTAGGTTTTTTTTTTCTTGTAATGTCTTTGATAGCTTAAGTACTAGAGTAAAACTCACTTCATACAATAATTTGGAAATTATTCCCTCCTTTATGTTTTGAAAACGTTTGTGAGATTGGTATTTACAGGTTTTTTTTTTTTTTTTAATTTGATAGAATTTAGCATTCTTGGCCCAGACTTTGACTTGTGGATAGTTTTTAAATTACTATTTTATTATAATAAATATTTAAATAAATTCAAACTATTTTATTACTGTTTTAATCTCTTTACTTTTATAGGTTCATTCACATTTTCTATTGCTATGGTCTTATTTTTTTCTAACTGAAATACTTTTGGTACCTTGCATCTTTCAAGGAATATGTTATTTCACCTAAGTAATTAATTGCCATAGAATTTTCTTATATAATCTCTTTTACTTTCATAAGGTCCATAGCAATGCTTGCTCTTTTATATATGATTTAGTTCTTTGAGGGTTCTCTTTCATTGTTTGGAAATCTACTTAAAATTTTATCAAGCTTATTGATTTTTTTCAAAGAAACAATTTTTGGTTTCACCAATTTTTATGGTGTATCAATTTTTCTTTTATTATTTACCACTCTGATATCTACTATTTCCTTTTATCTTCTTGCTTTAAGTTTGGTTTGCTTTTCTTTTTATCTTAAGGTGAAAGGTTAAATATTTATTAGAAATTTTTTTTCTGTTTTAGTATAGGAATTCATAGCTAAAAATTTCACTTTATGTACTACATACACTCTATCTCATATGTTTTGTATGTTATGGTTTGATTTTTAAAATTTATTTTGAATTATTTCTGATTTCCCTCTTTATACCCTCTGACTTCTTTGTTAAATAGGAGTGTTTTCAATATCCACCTATTTGTGAGTTTCTAAATTTTTCTTTATTGTTTTCTAATTTCACACCACTGTGTTCATAAAATATACTGCACATAATTTCCATTGTGAAAAATTTATTGAAGTCTGTTTTCTGGCTTCGTGTATTATCTATTCTGGAGAATATTCTAGGATCACTTAGTAGAATACATATATATGCATATATATATATATATAATATCTTGTGTCATTAATGAGAGGTACCTTATATAGAAGCATGGTAGTTATAGTTCTTTTCTAATATTATTAATACTGTCCACATTTCCAACTTCCCTGTCAAATCTGCTTAGTATTTATACAGTACTGAAAGTGCGATATTAACATCTCTATTACTATTGTTAGGTTTTTATATTTCTCCATTCATTTCTTTCAGTTTTCATTTCATTAATGTCGGTGCTTATTGTTAGCTGCATATATGCATATAATTCTTATACGCATTTACTATTTTATCTTTATAAAATGACGACACAAATTGGTGGAGTAGAAGGATGTGCGCTCATTTCCTCTTGTGAGAACTCCAAAACTGCAACTAACTGCTGAACAACCATTGACAGGAGAATGTTGAATCCCACCAAAAAAAGATACCCCACATCCAAAGTCAAAGGAGAAGCCCTAACAAGACAATAGGAGGTGGAGAATTGCATTTAGAATCAAACCCCACACAAGCTAGAGATGCTCAGAGGCCTCAAACAATAGCTTGTGCGCACCAGGACCCAGGGAAACCACAGGAGACTGAGCCAGACAAGCCTTTGAGTGTTTGAGCAGCTCCTGCAGATGCAAGAGTCAGCAGTAGCCTGCTGTGCGGACCGTGGCTCTGGCTGCAGCAGACCTGGGAGTTGTGCCATGTGAGCCCCACCATAGAGCCACCAAGTAGACAACCCATAAACTTGAGAACAATTAAACCAAAGTTCTCACACTGTTGCAAAAGTTCTAGGGCCCAAAACAGATTTCCCAACCTGGGGATCTGGTAAAGGGGCTGAGAGAGACGACTCTACACATGGACATCATGAGACAGTCAATACTGAAATCAGATTGACAATGTCCATTTCCCAATCTTGTTTTCACTGACTGTATAGAGCTTCTCCATCTTTGGCTGCAAAGAGCTCTATGCAGTCAGCAAAAAACAGATTGGGAGATGACTGTGGCTCAGACTATGAAATCTTTATTGCCAAATTCAGACATACTGAAGAAAGCAGGGAAACTACTACGCCACTCAGGGAAGACCTAAATAAAATCCCTTAAGATTATATAGTGGAAGTGACAAATAGATTCAAGGGTTAGACCTGATAGACAGAGAGCCTGAAGAATTATGGATGGAGGTTCGCAACATCATACAGAAGGCAGTGATCAAATCCATCCACAAGATAAAGAAAAGGAAAAAGGCAAAATGGCTGTCTGAGGAGGCCTTAAAAATAGTTGAGAAAAGAAGAGAAGTGAAAGGCAAAGGAGAAAAGGAAAGACATATCCATCTGAATGCAGAGTTCCAGAAAATAGCAAGGAGATATAAGAAAGCCTTCCTCAGTAATCAGTGCAAAGAAATAGAGGAAAACAATAGAATGGGAAAGACTAGAGATCTCTTCAAGAAAATTAGAGATACCAGGCAAACATTTCATGCAAAGATGGGCACAATAAAGGACAGAAATTGTATGGACCTAACAGAAGCAGAAGATATTAAGAAGAGGTGGCAAGAATACACAGAAGAACTATAAAAAAAGATCTTCATGACCCAAATAATCACAATGGTGTGATCACCCACCTAGAGCCATACATCCTGGAATGTGAAGTCAAGTGGGCCTTAGGAAGCATCACTATGAACAAAGCTAGTGGAGGTGATAGAATTCCAGTTGAGCTATTTCAAATCCTGAAAGATGATGCTGTGAAAGTGTTGCACTCAATATGCCAGCAAATCTGGAAAACTCAACAGTGGCCACAGGACTGGAAAAGGTCAGTTTTCATTCTAACCTTAAAGAAAAGCAATGCCAAAGAATGTTCAAACTATCACACAATTGCACTGATCTCACACTCTAGCAAAATAATGCTCAAAATTTCCCAGGCTAGACTTCAACACTACATGAACTGAGAACTTCCAGATGTTCAAGCTGGATTTAGAAAAGGAGAGGAACCTGATGTCAAATTGCCAACATCCATTGAAGTGAAGTGAAGTGAATCGCTCAGTCGTGTCTGACTCTTTGCGACCCCGTGGACTGTAGCCCACCAGGCTCCTCCGTCCATGGGATTCTTCAGGCAAGAATACTGGAGTAGGTTGCCATTTCCTTCTCCAGGGGATCTTCCCGATCCAGGGATCGAACCCGGGTCTCCCGCATTGCGGGCAGATGCTTTAACCTCTGAGCCACCAGGGAAGCCAAGCAAGAGAATTCCAGAGGACCTACTTCTGCTTCATTTACTAAGTTAAAGCCTTTGATTGTGGGGATCACAACATATTGTGGAAAATTCTTCAAGAAACAGGAATACCAGACCACCCTACCTGCATCCTGAGAAATCTGTATGCAGGTAAAAAAGTAACAGTTACAACCAGACGTGGAACAACAGACTGGTTCCAAATTGGGGAAGAAGTACGTCAAGGCTATATCTTGTCACCTTGCTTGTTTAACGTACGTGCAGAGTACATCATGGGAACTGCTGGACTGGATGAAGCTCCAGTTGGAATCAAGATTGCTGGGAGAAATATCAATAACTTCAGATATGCAGATGTCACCACCCTCAAGGCAGAAAGTGATGCGGAACTAGAGAGCTTCTTGATGAAAGTGAAAGTGGAGAGTGAAAGAGCTGGCTTAAAACTGACCATTCAAAAAACAAAGATCATGGTATCCGGTTGCATCACTTCATGGCAAATAGATGGGGAAACATTGGAAACAGTGACAGAGTTTATTTTCTTGGGTTCTAAAGTCACTGAAGATGGTGATTGCAGCCATGAAATTAAAAGACACTTGCTGCCTAAAAGAAAAGCAATGACCAAACTAGACAGCATATTATAAAGTAGAGATATTACTTTGCCAACAAAGGTTCGTCTAGTCAAAGCTATGGTTTTTCCAGTGGTCATGTTTGGATGTGAGTGTGGGACCATAAAGAAAGATGAGTGCCAAAGGATTGATGCTTTCTCCAACTGGTGCTGGAAAAGTGTTTGAGAGTCTCTTGGACAGAAAGGAGATCAAACCAGTCCATCCTAAAGGAAGTCAGTCCTGAATGTTCTTTGAAAGGACTGATGTTGAAGCTGAAGCTCCAATGCTTTGACCACCAGCACCGGATGTGGAGACCTGACTCATTGGAAAAGACCCTGATGTTGGAAAAGACTGAGGCAGGAGGAGACAGGGATGTCAGAGAATGAGATGGTTTAATGCTGTCACCAACTCAATGGATATGGGTTTGAGCAAGCTCTGGGAGTTGTTGATGGACAGTGAAGCCTGGCATGCTGCAGTCCATGGGGTCGCAAATAGTCAGACATGACTGAGCAACTGAACTGAACTAATTGAACCTTATAAAGTAAGTCTTTCTTTAACTTTTAATCTTTTTTTATTAAAGTTTCTATTGTCTGATATCACTGTAGCTACTGCAGCATTCTTTTGATAACTGTTTGCATAATATATATTTTTCAGCCTTTTAATTTTAAACTACTTGTGTCTTGGAATATAAAGCACATTTCCTGTAGATAGTATATACTTGGATCTTATTGATTTTTTTCCATTATAACCATTTCTGTGTTTCATTGGATTGCTTAATACGTTCACATATGATGGTGATATTAATATAACTGGATTTATATCTATCATTTGAAATTTTGTTTTCTATGTATATATTTTTTCTCACTTCCCCTCTCTAGTTTTCTTTGGCAAATTAGTCAACCTATAGTGAAAAATGTATTAAAAATATATAATTTAGCAGATCACTGAATCCAGAAATTTCCCAATTACTACCTGTAACCAAAACTGCACTGTTTTTGAGAGCACTCATAGATATTAGCTTCTTGTGCATGTTTGTTAATGATATCAGTCCCTTTGAAAAGTTATTAGGATCTATTTATTTTATTGCTTGCTTCTCTTTCCATGTACATCTGGGCCAAGGCTCTGAGTGTGGGTGCAATGGCATGCTTCCCTTGAAGTGACACTCTTGATCTAGTAACTGAACTCTTGATAAAGAGAGGCAGGAGACATAATTATTGTTGGACTGCTTCACCAAGTATGGGAACTCTAGTTTACAACTCAGAACAAGAGTACAGTCTCAGGGGTTTCATGTCAAAGACAGAGTCTCTGTTAGACAAACCAATCCTAAATAGAAGGTAGACTCTGCCTCCCCACTTTACTCAGAACAGAGAAGAGGCAGCAGGTAGCTGGGAACCATGTAGTGAGAAAACCCTATCATTTTTGACTAGTCATGTATGGATGTGACAGTTGGACTATAAAGAAAGTTGAGTGCTGAAGAATTGGTGCTTTTGAACTGTGGTGGTGGAGGAGACTCTTGAGAGTCCCTTGGACTGCAAGGAGATCCAACCAGTCCATCCTAAAGGAAATCACTCCTGAGTGTTCATTGGAAGGACTGATGCTGAAGCTGAAACTCCAATATTTTGGCCACCTGATGTGAAGAACTGCCTCATTGGAAAAGACCCTGATACTGGGAAAGATTGAAGGTGGGAGGAGAAAGGGATGACAGAGGATGAGATGGTTGGATGGCATCATCAACTCAATGGACTTGAGTTTGAGTAAACTCCAGAAGTTGGTGATGGACAGGGAGGCCTGGAGTGCTGCAGTCCATGCAGTTGCAAAGAGTCAGACACGAGTGAGCAACTGAACTGAACTGGAGAAAACCCTCTAGCAAGGGGGAGAGAGACCTGTGTTCTTGGCTATCCCAGTGTGGCAGGGACCAAGGGAGAGGGAGACCTGTGTTGGCTATCCCAGGCTGGCGTGGAATTTCTGCTTTGCTAATCTTACTGAATTTTCATACATTTTCTTGATGAAACTACATTTCTTATTTATTCACTTGATGTAAGCCCTTTGGAGCATTTTCAGACTCTATAGTTGTTTTACATATATAACATATATGTTTGTATGTATAAACTTTGTATGTAACTATAGTATGACAACACTTATGTACGTATATTGACTGTAGCCCTCCAGGTTCCTCTGTCTATGGAAATCTCCAGGTAAGAATACTGGAGTGGGTAGCCAGTCCCTTCTCTTGTACTGTACACAGATTCTGTACTGAGTCCCCAGGAAAATCCCATATATAAATTATGTATTTTTATGTATATGTATTACTATTATATATAAATAATGAATATACCATTATGTATAAATATACTACCATACATAAACATATTAGTATATGAAATCCTATATTTTATACATTTTTTATATACATAAATTTACATTTATTGTTAGATAATTTAGATAGAACATATATCATGCCCTTTGGCTGGGAGTAGATCTCTGTTCATGCATTTATGTGTTTTCTGTTTTTATCTTAGTAGGAGAAACAGAGAATAATAGGTCTACTTCCTAGGATTAGGGTTCTCATATATTTTTAATGCTGCTTTATTTATTTATATGATTTCCTTGCAGGACATAATCTCCCTGTGGACTCAGGTCCAGATCTGGGGGAACAGAGCAGGCTGCACCTGTGCACTGGTGGGAGGGACTGAGCAAAGCCAGGCTGGAAAAAGGATGGGCAGAAGCAGGAAATTGTTTTAATTTTATGTGGGACAATGTACCAACTTGTCTGTTTAGTGCTTCTGGTGTCCTTAGAAAGTGCTTCATCATCCCAATACTGACAATAAATATTTTGTCCAATTTAATTGTCCCACTTCAGTATTTTGGTGAAAATCTTTGATTTCTTTGGAAAATATTTTTATATGAATATTCATCCAACCTAGTTGGCTTTCTTATATATTTCCTTCAATATACTTTATTATGTAATCCATATTTCCTTCTCTCAATTAGAATGCTAGATCAACTACAAATTAACATTCAATATGTTTGTGCCAACCAGGATTCCTAATCTCTTTCATCAGCTGTCCTATTTCATTAGGCATCCATCTCAATATGTGTGTGTGTAGCAGGATATATATATATATATATATATATATATATATAATACATATTTTATGAATATATATGTATCTATATAGAGATATATATTTGTTCTTTTTACATATTATAGATGACTATACTAGGTTGCTCTCCTCTCTCGACTATGACTATTTTTTTTCTAAATAGTCTTCCTTTTCAGAACCATTCTGAAATTTATAATTAGGTTATCCACCAATGGAATCATATTAAGTTTAAATCTATTTCTTAGAGTAGTGAAATACTTTATACTGAATCTTTCTAGCCAAAATTTAGATATGGCAGTCCATATTTACATGATTTACAATTAGGACTCGAAGGTCCATGCTTTTACCACAGATCTCACTATTATTTTTCCCTTATAAAAACTTATTTTATCTATTTAGTAAAAATGAAATAAGGTCCATAGTAATAATATATTGCTTTGCTTATCTCCCCATTAATCATGTGAAAATTTTGCTAATAATATTTATTATTATCATATTATATTCAATCTGTTACAGAGAGACTAATGAATATTAATAAATAGAACTCATTTGTCACTCATGTGCCATTATCCCAACTGCTAAGGCTGCAAATTTGACTTCTTTTGCAAAGGTAAATGCTTTTGGAATATGGAATGACAAGTATTAAAAGATTATCATCACTATTCAAAACTTAAACTGCAGCCCTTAAAATATTATCTGGATTTTTATGATTGCTCTTTTGTTATCCTTCCTGTCTTCTTCATAGCCTTTCATTAGACCAGCACCAGAGGTGATCTCTACTGATTAAAAATTATGACACCATTTTCATAATAGAGACTAATTTCAACTCTACAACCAGAAGAGTTTGAATGAATAGAAAAATTCTCAGTAAAAATCATGTCATCAAAAGAGGAATGCTTTACAAATCTGACAGTCAAACCACAAACAAAGGAATTTTGAAAAGGCTCATATTCTGACCACAGCTTCGAAATTCAATTATCTATTATGTAAAAATACTGTTTTCAGATTTCTTCATGTCCTGAAGACCTTGGCTTATACAGTTTTTCATTAACAAATGAGACAAAATTATCTCCCGTTTCCTCTTAAACACCTGGGACTGCATCCTCAAATGTAAGATAAATGCGAAAGACTGATAATCCATGCAAATCCTAGTTTTACTCAGCTATTGGTCTGAAAGGCTTGATGCCAAAGTCATGATCAGATCTGCCTTTTTGTTGACCAATGAAAAGGAGGTTTGTATGAATATTAGAAAAGCCATTCACCTTAATTAAATTATGAATAATCTTGAACTTTCTAAACTTTACAACCAGTGTATAGAGTAATCCTCTGTGACTGCATGCAGGTGAAGCTGTAGCCTTCATTCCTCTGATATCACATGTCCAGCTGTGTGTAGATAATCATGTGCAGGGACATTCTTAGCAGTATTATTACCTTAGAAGCCAAACTTGGCGATGTTACTTTTGAGAGGTTCAATAGTCTCATGTGAATACGTAGGGTCAGGTGCTAGATTGCCTGGGGTAACAATTAGATGTTACTCTGTGACTTTGAAAATTATGTATATTCTATCCTCATAAGACTCCCTACATGAAAAAAATAAGAGTAGTTTTAACATATAATTACAGGATTTTTGTGAAAATTAAATAAGTAACTATCGGGTAAGATGCTGACAATTGTGCCTGACTCATAGCAGGTGCTTAATGTAGGTGTTGTGGTTTAAAAATATGTACCCTAATTATTCGATAATCTTTTGACAGTTGAGTAGAACCTAATTCCCTAATACTTGAGTGTAGCCAGAGTCAGCCACTTGCTTCCAGTGAGTGATTTTGTAGAAATAACAAATTCTGGTTTCTTAGGTTAGGTCATGAGACACTGTTGTTTTCACCTCTATCTTTTTGGATCACTTGATCTGAGGGGAAGTCAGCTGATTTTTTAAGAGAACAATAAGGCAACCATACAGCAGGATTCAAATGGTCAGGATCTAAAGCTTCATGTAGGAATCCAATAAGGAACTGAGGCGTGTGGTCAATATTCTGATTGGAGGGAGCTATGCATGCACCGAGCCAAGCTGTTTTTAAATTCTTGGTTGATGGAAAATGTGAGACAATAAAGTTTACTTCTTTAAGCAACGAAGTTTTGGAGTCAACTGGTTATGTAGCAACAGGTAATTAATACAATCCCTTAGCTACTACTGGGATTATTTCCCTGCTAACATTTCTCAGTTAGGCCCAGAGAACTATTGCTTAGCAACTGGTTCATACTTACGTGTACAAAGGAAACCCAGATGGCTTAATCAGTGCATTCTACCACACTCTGAATAAGAATTAACATCAATTCATCACAAAATATTCAAAAAACTTTTTGTGTGAGATCATTATTATTGTGATACCAAAAACAAGGATTCACAAGGGTAAAACTAAACAAAACTACAGACCAACACTCCTTATGAAAAGACTAGAAATTCTCAAAAAAAAAAAAAAAAGGAAACAAACCAAAAAATGAAAAAGCTAAACCAAAAGATGTATAAAAATGATTATATAACCTTACCAAGTTAGGATTATCTCAGGAAAAAAGGTTGTATTAAGATTTCCAAATCATATATGTAATAAAAGAATAAAAAACCACTATATTATGATAAGATAAAGCACATAAAAAACACATGATCATCTCAGGAGATAAAGAAATAGCACTAGAGGAAAATAATATCCTTTGATGATAGTCATGCTAAAAAATTAGGAATGGAAAAGAACTTCCTCAACTGATAACAAGCATCTACAAAAACAAATTAAAAAAGAAACCACAACTAATATGCTACTTAATGTGTAACAAGATTTAGGAGATAAACATGAAGACTTTCTTGCCATTTCAGTTCAACGTTGTACTGAAGGTTGTAGGGAAGGAATCAATCAAAAACAAGAAATAAAAAGCATCGAGATAAAAGGAAAATTTGAAAATATCTCTTTTCATTGAGGATATTATTAAGAATAATATACTAATATAATATAATTTCATTGAGGATACTATATTAATAATAATTACTATTATTATTTCATTTAGGATATTATTGCATAGAGAAAAATGCAAAGGATACACACAAAAAAACCCTACTAATTATAATAAGTTCCACAACACTGCAATATACAAGATCAATACATAAAAATCAATGATATTTATACACACTCAGCATAATAACATGGAAATGAAGGTAAAGTGATTCCACTTAATAAGCACCTAAAGTAAAACAGAACAATTATGAAATTTAACCAAAAAATTGCATGGTTTCTACTATGCAAACCACAAGACACTGTAGCAATATGTTAATGGAAATCTAAACAAATGATTAAACTTTCTGTGTTTATGGATCAGATAGTTTAATACTGTTAAGACTGCAACCTTTCAAAATTTACCTATAGAATTCATGTGATCCCTATTAAAATCCCTGGTTTTATTTTGCAGCAATTGACAAGCTGATCCTGAAATTCAACTAGAAATGTAGGTGCACCAGAGTAGCCAAAAAAGAACTTAAATAAGAACACATTTGGATGACTCACACTTTCAGTTCAGTTCAGTTCAGTTCAGTCGCTCAGTCGTGTCCAACTCTTAGCGACCCCATGAATCGCAGCACGCCAGGCCTCCCTGTCCATCACCAACTCCCGAGTTCACTCAGACTCACGTCCATCGAGTCCGTGATGCCATCCAGCCATCTCATCCTCTGTCATCCCCTTCTCCTCCTGCCCCAATCCCTCCCAGCAGCAGAATCTTTACCAATGAGTCAACTCTTCGCATGAGGTGGCCAAAGTACTGGAGTTTCAGCCCTAGCATCATTCCTTCCAAAGAAGTCCCAGGGCTGATCTTCAGAATGGACTGGCTGGATCTCCTTGCAGTCCAAGGGACTCTCAAGAGTCTTCTCCAACACCAAAGTTCAAGTGCATCAATTCTTCAGCGCTCAGCCTTCTTCACAGTCCAACTCTCACATCCATACATGACCACAGGAAAAACCATAGCCCTGACTAGATGGACCTTAGTCAGCAAAGTAATGTCTCTGGTTTTGAATATATTATTTAGGTTGGTCATAACTTCTCTTCCAAGGAGTAAGCGTCTTTTAATTTGATGGCTGTGGTCACCATCTGCCGTGATTTTGGAGCCCCCAAAATAAAGTCTGGCACTGTTTCCACTGTTTCCCCATCTATTTCCCATGAAGTGATGGGACCAGATGCCATGATCTTCGTTTTCTGAATGTTGAGCTTTAAGCCAACTGTTTTCGCTCTCCTCTTTCACTTTCATCAAGAGGCTTTTTAGCTCCTCTTCACTTTCTGCCATAAAGGTGGTGTCATCAGCATATCTGAGGTTATTGATATTTCTCCCGGCAATCTTGATTCCAGCTTGTATTTCTTCCAGTCCAGCGTTTCTCATGATGTACTCTGTATATAAGTTAAATAAGCAGGGTGACAGTATACAGCCTTGACGAACTCCTTTTCCTATTTGGAACCAGTCTGTTGTATTATTTAGATATAAAACTTGCAATTTACTGTAATCAAGTTTACATTTTGAACTGTGGTGTTGGAGAAGACTCTTGAGAGTCCCTTGGACTGCAAGGAGATCCAACCAGTCCATTCTGAAGGAGATCAGCCCTCGGATTTCTTTGGAAGGAATGATGCTAAAGCTGAAATTCCAGTACTTTGGCCACCTCATGCGAAGAGTTGACTCATTGGAAAAGACTCTGATGCTTGGAGGGACTGGGGGCAGGAGAAGAAGGGGACAACAGAGGATGAGATGGCTGGATGGCATCACTGACTCGATGGACATGAGTCTGAGTGAACTCCGGGAGTTGGTGATGGACAGGGAGGCCTGGCGTGCTGTGATTCATGGGGTCACAAAGAGTTGGACACGACTGAGCGACTGAGCTGAACATAGGGAAAGCGGAGAAGGCAATGGCACCCCACTGCAGTTATCCTGCCTGGAAAATCATGGACGTAGGAGCCTGGTAGGCTGTAGTCCAAGGGGTTGCTAAGAGTCGGACATGACTGAGTGACTTCACTTTCACTTTTTACTTTCATGCTTTGGAGAAGGAAATGGCAACCCACTCCAGTGTTCTTGCCTGGAGAATCCCAGGGACACGGAAGCCGAGTGGGCTGCCGTCTATGGGGTCGCACAGAGTCGGACACGACTGAAGTGACTTAGCAGCAGCAGCATATGCCAATAAAATGGACAACCTAGAAAAAATGGACACATTCTTAGAAAAGTTCAATCTTTCAAGACTGAACCAGGAAGAAAAAGAAATTATGAACAATCAAATTACAAACAGTGAAATCAAAACTGTGATTAAAAAAACTCCATTAAAAAAAGATTCACAGCTGAATTTTATCAAACATTTAGAAAAGAGCTAATGCCTATCATTCTAAAACTCTTTCAAAAAACTGCAGAGGAAGGAACACTCCCAAACTCATTCTAGGAGGCCACATCACCCTGATTCCAAAACTAGACAAAGACAAGGGAGGAAAGGAGCCTCATAAGGGAGGAGATATATGTATATAAGTATGGTTGTATAAGGAGAAGGCAATGGCATCCCTCTCCAGTACTCTTGCCTGGAAAATCCCATGGACGGAGGAGCGTGGTGGGCTGCAGTCCATGGGGTCGCTAAGAGTTGAACACTTTCATGCATTGGAGAAAGAAATGGCAACCCACTCCAGTGTTCTTGCCTGGAGAATCCCAGGGACAGAGGAGCCTGGTGGGCTGCCATCTATGGGGTTGCACAGAGTCAGACACGACTAAAGCTACTTAGCAGCATGGCTGTATAAATATGTATGTAGAATTATGTATGTAGAATTATCTACAGCTATGTAGAATTACGGCTGATTTGTATTATTATTTTGGCATAAAATAATATATCACTGAAAAGAGTAAAAAAAAAAGACAAAAAATATATATCTTAAAAATGGTGTTTGAGGAAATTGGAAAAAAATGATCAAAAGGTACAAACTTCCAGTCATAAGATAAATAAGTATATGGGATGAAATGTACAACATACTTATATAATTAACACTGTTTACATTATATATGAAAATAGTTGAGAGAGTCAATCTGAAGAGTTCTTATCACAAGGTAATTATCTTTTTTTAATTTTGTATCTATATGAGATGATGACTATTTACTAAACTTACTGTGGTAATCATTGTATTATGTATGTAAGTTAAATCATTATGCTGCATGCTTTGTACTTATACAGTGCTTATGTAAACTATATCTTAGAAAACTAGGGGAAAAAAATGGTGTTTCATTACTGGATACCTGCCTGATAAAGAATGAATTTGGACCCTAATCTTAGACAAATGAACCAAAAGCCTAAATGTAGGTGATAAAACTATAACACTCTTAGAACAAAACATGAGTTAATCTTTGTGATATTTCATTAGAAAATGTCTTAGCTATGACACCAAAACACAAATGATAAAACAAAAAAAAATATTGTACTTCATGAGAAATAAAAATATCTTCACTTGGAAAGATATTATTAAGAAAGTGCAAAGTTAACAGAGGAATACGATAAAATATTTGCAAGTATTATGTTTAGAAAAACACATATCCAGAATATTTAAACAACACTTAGAACTCAAAAGTACAGAGAATTTTTGAATGTAAACACAGTGCATAATTTTTAAAATGAACAAAGTATAGGTATACATTTCTTCAGACAAAATATGTAAAATGAAAATAGGTACATTAAGATGTGCTCAACATCATAATTCATTAGGGAAATGCAAATCAAAACCACAATGGTATATCACTTTTTATGCAGTTCAGTTCAGTTCAGTTCAGTTTAGTCGCTCAGTCGTGTCCGACTCTTTGCGACCCCATGAATTGCAGCACCCCAGGCCTCCCTGTCCATCACCAACTCCCGGAGTTTACTCAGACTCATGTCCATCGAGTCAGTGATGCCATCCAGCCATCTCATCCTCTGTCGTCCACTTCTCCTCCTGCCCCCAATCCCTCCCAGCATCAGAGTCTTTACCAATGAGTCAACTCTTCGCATGAGGTGGCCAAAGTATGGGAGTTTCAGCTTCAGCATCGGTCTTCCAAAGAACACGCAGGACTGATCTCTTTTAGAATGGACTGATTGGATGCAGTAAGATGGCTATTTTTTAAATAAAATAAAATGTTTTGGTGAGTGAAAGTGATAGTCGTTTAGTCATGTCCAACTCGTTGTGACCCCACGGACTGTAGCCTGCCGGGGTTCTCCATCTATGGGATTCTCCAGACGAGAATACTGGAGTGGATTGTCATTTCCTTCTCCAGGAGATCTTCCCAACCCAGGGATCAAACCCAGGTCTCCTGCATTGCAAGCAGACTCTTTACCATCTGAGCTACCAGGAAAGCCCTTTGTTGAATATTAGGAGAAATGAATATTCTCAGAAATAGCTGATCAGTCTACAAAATGGTTCAACCACTCTGGGAAATAATTTAGCAGTTCCTCAAAATATTAACTGCAGAATTTCCATATGACTCAGCAATAACACTTGTAGGTATCTACCCAAGAGAAATGAAAGAAAAATAGTGACACAAAAAGTTGCATGCAAATGTCCACAGAATGACTATTCATAATATATAGTAAATGGAAAGAAAATAAATGACCCTCAATTGATTAATGGATAAACAAAATACATTTGTTCTTATAAAAAATATTAATTACCAACAAAAAGGAAAAACAAACTGATACATGTTACAGCATAGCTAAACCTTGAAAACTTAATGCAGTGTGAAAGAAGTCAGTCACAAAAGCTATATATTGTATGACTCAATTTACTTTAAATATCCAGACTAGGCAAATACATAGGAAAAAAAAAAAAAAGGTGTTAGTTATCTGGGGCTAAAGGAAACGCAAAATACAGGGTAAATGGACATGGATATGAGGTTCCTGTTTGATATAATTAGATAACAGTGATTATTTCACAAATTTGTAAATATATTTAAAAAACACTAAGATTTACTTGTTAAATGTTTGAATTTTATGGTATCTGAGTTATATCTTAATAAGTTGCTATTTCAAGGAAAAAATTATGGATCCCAGCATGTAAAAACTGTTTGTGTATCTATGTAGATACTCTGCTTTGCTGGAGCAGCCATGAACAGATACCCCACGCCCAAGGTAAGAGAAACCCAAGTAAGATGGTAGGTGTTGCAAGAGGGCATCAGAGGGCAGACACACTGAAAACATACTCACAGAAAACCAGTCAATCTAATCACCCAAGGACCACAGCCTTGTCTAACTCAATGAAACTAAGCCATGCCCGTGGGGCAATCCAAGACAGGCGGGTCATGGTGGAGAGGTCTGACAGAATGCGTTCCACAGGAGATGGGAATGGAAAACCACTTCTTGTCTTGAGAACCCCATGAACAGTATGAAAAGGCAAAATGATAGGATACTGAAAGAGGAACTCCCCAGGTCAGTAGGTGCCCAATATGCTACTGGAGATCAGTGGAGAAATAACTCCAGAAAGAATGAAGGGTTGGAGCCAAAGCAAAAACAATACACAGTTGTGGATGTGACTGGTGATAGAAGCAAGGTCCAATGCTGTAAAGAGCAATATTGCATAGGAACTTGGAATGTCAGGTCCATGAAACAAGGCAAATTGAAGTGGTCACAAGAGATGGTAAGAGTGAACGTTGACATTCTAGGAATCAGCGAACTAAAATGGACTGGAATGGGTGAATTTAACTCAGATGACCATTATATCTACTATTGTGGGCAGGAATCCCTCAGAAGAAATGGAGTAGCCATCATGGTCAACAAAAGAGTCTGAAATGCAGTATTTGAATGCAATCTCAAAAACAACCAAATGATCTCTGTTCATTTCCAAGGCAAACCATCCAATATCACAGTTATCCAAGTCTATGCCCCAACCAGTAATGCTGAAGCAGCTGAAGTTGAACAGTTCTATGAAGACCTACAAGACCTTTTAGAACTAACACCCAAAAAAGATGTCTTTTTCGTTATAGGGGAATGGAATGTAAAAGTAGGAAGTCAAGAAACACCTGGAGTAACAGGCAAATTTGGCCTTGGAGTATGGAATGAAGCAGGGCAAAGGCTAATAGAGTTTTGGCAAGATAATGTACTGGTCATAGCAAACACCTGCTTCCAACAACACAAGAGAAGACTCTACACATAGACATCACCAGATGGTCAACATCGAAATCAGATTGATCATATTCTTTGCAGCCAAAGATGGAGAAGCTCTATACAGTCAACCAAAACAAGACCAGGAGCTGACTGTAGCTCAGATCATGAATTCCTTATTACCAAATTCAGACTTAAATTGAAGAAAGTAGGGAAAACCGCTAGACCATTCAGGTATGACCTAAATCAAATCCCTTATGATTATACAGTGGAAGTGAGAAATAGATTTAAGGGCCTAGGTCTGATAGATAGAGTGCCTGATGAACTATGGAATGAGGTTATTGACATTGTACAGGAGACAGGGATCAAGATCATCCCCATGGAAAAGAAATGCAAAAAAGCAAAATGGATGTCTGGGGACACCTTACAAATAGCTGTGAAAAGAAGAGAGGTGAAAAGCAAAGGAGAAAAGGAAAGATATA
Source organism: Budorcas taxicolor (assembly GCF_023091745.1). NCBI lineage: Eukaryota > Metazoa > Chordata > Mammalia > Artiodactyla > Bovidae > Budorcas > Budorcas taxicolor. The sequence continues at coordinate 15,866,736 of NC_068917.1, read as the reverse complement.
AGCATCAGAATGCAGAGTTCCAGAGAACAGCAAGAAGAGATAAGCGATCAATGCAAAGAAATAGAGGAAAACAACAGAAAGGGAAAGACTAGAGATGTCTTCAAGAAAATTAGAGATACTAAGGGAACATTTCATGCAAAGATGGGCTCGATAAAGGACAGAAATGGTATGGACCTAACAGAGGCAGACAATATTAAGAAGAGCTGGCAACAATACACAGAAGAACTGTACAAAAGGATCTTCATGACCCAGATAATCACGATGGTGTGATCACTCAGCTAGAGCCAGACATCCTGGAATGTGAAGTCAAGTGGGTCTTAGAAAGCATCACTACGAACAAAGCTAGTGGAGGTGATGGAATTCCAGTTGAGCTATTTCAAATCCTGAAAGATGATGCTGCGAAAGTGCTGCACTCAATATGCCAGCAAATTTGGAAAACTCAGCAGTGGCCACAGGACTGGGAAAGGTCAGTTTTCATTCCAATTCCAAAGAAAGGCAATGCCCAAGAATGCTCAAACTACTGCACAATTGCACTCATCTCACATGCTAGTAAAGTAATGCTCAAAATTCTCCAAGCCAGGCTTCAGCAATACGTGGACCGTGAACTTCCTGATGTTCAAGCTGGTTTTAGAAATGGCAGAGGAACCAGAGACTAATTTGCCAACATCCGTTGGATCATGGTAAAAGTAAGACAGTTCCAGAAAAACATCTATTTCTGCTTTATTGACTATGCCAAAGCCTTTGAGTGTGTGGATCACAATAAACTGAGGAAAATTCTGAAAGAGATGGGAATACCAGACTACCTGACCTGACTCTTGAGAAATCTGTATGCAAGTCAGGAAGCAACAGTTAGAACTGGACATGGAACAACAGAATGATTCCAAATAGGAAAAAGAGTATGTCAAGGCTGTATATTGTCACCCTGCTTATTTAACTTATATGCAGAGTACAGCATGAGAAATGCTGAACTGGAAGAAACACAAGCTGGAATCAAGATTGTCGAGAGAAATATCAATAACCTAAGATATGCAGATGACACCTGCCTTATGGCAGAAGGTGAAGAGGAACTAAAAAGACTCTTGATGAAAGTGAAAGTGGAGAGTGAAAAAGTTGGCTTAAAGCTCAACATTCAGAAAATGAAGATCATGGCATCTGGTCCCATCACTTCATGGGAAATAGATAGGGAAACAGTGTCAGACTTTATTTTGGGGGCTCCAAAATCACTGCAGATGGTGATTGCAGCCATCAAATCAAAAGACGCTTACTCCTTGGAAGAAAAGTTATGACCAACCTAGATAGCATATTGAAATACAGAGATGTTACTTTGTTATCAAACTTCTGTCTAGTCAAGGCTATGGTTTTTCCTGTGGTCATGTATGGATGTGAGAGTTGGACTGTGAAGAAGGCTGAGTGCCCAAAAATTGATGCCTTTGAACTGCAGTGTTGGAGAAGACTCTTGAGAGTCCCTTGGACTGCAAGGAGATCCAATCAGTCCATTCTGAAGGAGATCAGCCCTGGGATTTCTTTGGAAGGAATGATGCTAAAGCTGAAACTCCAGTACTTTGGCCACCTTATGTGAAGAGTTGACTCATTGGAAAAGTCTCTGATGCTGGGAGGGATTGGGGGCAGCAGGAGAAGGGGACGATAGAAGATGAGATGGCTGGATGACATCTCTGACTCGATGGACATGAGTCTGAGTGAACTCCGGGAGTTGGTGATGGACAGGGAGGCCTGGCGTGCTGTGATTCATGGGTTTGCAAATAGTCGGACACGACTGAAAGACTGAACTGAACTGAACTGATGTAGATACACACAAATATGTCTGAGTTTCTATACTAAAATTGTTCACTTAATTGTCTAATTTAAAGACAGTGTTTATACTTATTCCTACAGTCACAAAATTTTGTTATGGAGCTGTAAATAGGGTACCAGTGGGAGTGGCAGAAAGACTGAAGAGATGGTTTGTAGACTTGGTTTTTTAAAGTTATTTTTTATTGGAATATTACAATGCTGTGTTAGTTTCCACTGTACAGCAAAATGAATCATACATCTTCTCTTTTAGGAGGATTTCTTTCCCATCTAGGTCACCACAGAGCACTGGGTAGAGTCTCCTGAGTAGATTCTCATTAGTTATCTACCTTACACATAGTATCAACAGTGTATATATGTCAATCCCAATCTCCCAATTCATCCAGCCCCCATAAACTGGGTATTAAGGAATGACTTTTTGCTAGTTAAATGAAATGGAGCAGTGGTATCATGGGAGCCTAGTATGGTGATGAGAAATGAATAATTTGACAAAGAAGTGGAGAAAATTATAAAGAGAATAAGAATTCTATCCTGAGAAATGAGAGAAATTTAATGAAGTATTTAGATGGAATGGGATAACCCAGAGTTGTTTATTAAATATATATATATATATATGTATATATATATATATATATACTTTAAGTATGATAACCACTAAAAAGAAAAGCAATAATGCAAACAACAAAACCTAGGAATTACCATTCAGTTCAGTTCAGTTCAGTTCAGTTCAGTCGCTCAGTTGTATCCGACTCTGTGCTACCCCATGAATCACGGCACACCAGGCCTCCCTGTCCATCACCAACTCTGGAGTTTACTCAGATTCATGTCCATCGAGTCAGTGATGCCATCCAGCCATCTCATCCTCTGTCATCCCCTTCTCCTCCTGCCCCCAGTCCATTCCAGCATCAGAGTCTTTTCCAATGAGTCAACTCTTCCCATGAGGTGGACAAAGTACTGGAGTTTCAGCTTAAGCATTATTCCCTCCAAAGAAATCCCAGGGCTGATCTCCTTTAGAATGGACTGGTTGGATCTCCTTGTTGTCCAAGGGACTCTCAGGAGTCTTCTCCAACACCACAGTTCAAAAGCATCAATTCTTAGGTGCTCAGTCTTCTTCACAGTCCAACTCTCACATCCATACATGACCACAGGAAAAACCATAGCCTTGACTAGACACCATTAGGGATAGAGAAAAAAATGACTGCTAGAAATCCTGCATTTATATTTATACCTTCTTCCAATAACTTGTAGTTAATGTTGACTTTTCTTAATGTTGATTTATTGATTTCTGTCCCTGTTTTCCCAACTCCAGACACAAATGCAGAACAAATAATTCAAATAAATAACTCGCAATAAATTTATTCAAATGGTACTATTGAGAGTCTGTTAAAATTATTTTAGAAATCTCTGGTTTAGAAATCCACTCACATTATCTTTCCCCCAAACAACTTCTGTATAACTGAATATAATGGCTCAATTCCGTTAAACAATGATTGCTCATTTGATTAAAATGGCATTTAAATTGTCCTTTCTTTATCATAAATTTATGTAGCAATATCTGACATCATTTCTACAGTTTAAACAGGAACATTTAACCAGAGTATAAATAGTCAATGGAGATGAAAATAAAGCATTATAACATCTGAATGTGTCTTAAAGAGAATTTATGTCTGCTTCTTGCTATCCTACTTCAAATTTTGTTCCCTCATAATATTCAGAAAATGTGTTTCAGTTTTCTGATGGTGACATGCTATAATTTACAAAATTATTAAATTATATATTTAGAGAGAAAATGAATAGGGGCTGGTTAAAGTGTCTTTAGGATAATTGTAAAATTATATTTCTAAAATATTATCAATTCTCTGCTTGTTCTGTAGCTTGTTATAATATAATGCTAATTGTCCCAAAGGAAATTCTTTTCAAACTTTGCTGATATTTTTATAAATTTATTTTAAGAAATGTTTCACACTTTTAACATATTTTATATTAAGCAAGCTTTTTATTTGTTTGTTAAATTCTCTCTTCCTTCAGATCACTGCCAATACAATTTAATTGTATTTAGAAGTTAAAATACATATTTAAAAGCATGCTAAATAATGTATTTTTAAAGTTTTAAAACTTTCTTAAAAGTTTTCTAAGAAAAAAGCAGTAATAAAATCTTCAAATTTCTTACGTACTACGCATATGCTGATAAAACACATTTAAAACACTAAAATTCAGGGAAATAACATCCCATCCAGTGAAAATATTTCCTTCAAACATGAAGGTAAATAAAGATAATCTGAAGAAACAAAGTTGAGAAGACTTGTTGTGAGAAATTGAACTAAAGAAATACCAAAAGCAGTTCATTGGATTGAGAAAAACTAATTCAGGACTGAAGTTCAGAGTGCAAGAAGAAAGGAACACCTCAAGAATGGACAAGTGAATACATATAAAAGACAATAGAACCTGGACTGGCATGCACGGAGATGACCCAGAGGGATGAGGTGGGGAGGGAGGAGGGAGGGGGGTTCAGGATGGGGGACACATGTACACCCGTGGCTGATTCATGCCAATCTATGGCAAAACCACTACAATATTGTAAAGTAATTAGCCTCCAAATAAAATGAATAAATTTATATAAAAAATGAAATGGTGGCCAAAAGCATAATCAGAGGGGGGAAAAAGACAATAGAAAGTACTAAGCAATTGTATTATTAATAACAATATCTGAGAGGTCTCTAGCACATTCAGAACTAAAATATATGCCAACAGGGAAAAAAAGAACACAAAGGGGTAAAGCAATTTAAATTGTTGCACATTTCTTGAGTTATTTAGTATGAGATAAAATAGTAATTTAAGCAAAAAATAATTAAATTTTGCAATAATAAGAAAAATTATTAAATAGTGGTAGAAAAATTATACACTACTTGTCTAATCCAAAAGAATAGAGAAAAAAAGGAATCAGGGAATGAAGATCAGATGTGATAAATAGAAAACAATTGGTGATATGGTAGACTTCAAATGAACTATATAAACAATAAACATTAAATATGAATGGCCTGAATGTTCTAATTAAAAGAACAAAGATAGGAAAAGAGAGTAAGGGAGATGGAAGGAAACCTATTAATATGCTTTTTATGAGAAACAATTTTAAAACAATAAGTAGAAAGTGAAAAAAATGCAAAAAACTAACCCAAGGGAAGGTAGTGAAACAAATACTAAACAAATTTTAAAGCATGGCCAAAATTTGATCAGGCCTCAGTTGTTTATACTATTAAATACAAATTCAAAAGTGACAAAGTAAGTAAAATGGTGAAAAAGTGTATATATATGGTCTTCTCTGGTGGCTCAGAGGTTAAAGTGTCTGCCTTCAGTGCAGGAGACCTGGGTTCAATCCCTGGGTCGGGAAGATCCCCTGGAGAAGGAAATGGCAACCCACTTCAGTATTCTTGCCTAGAGAATCCCATGGGCAGAGGAGCCTGACGGGCTGCAGTCCACGGGGTCACAATAGTCGGACACGACTGAGCAACTTCACTTTCACATATATATAAGAATTTGGATTGTAAGTTCATTTGTATAACTTCTTTTTAGATTCTACATATAAGGAATATGTTACTGGAGATCAGTGGAGAAATAACTCCAGAAAGAATGAAGGGATGGAGCCAAAGCAAAAATAATACCCAGCTATGGATGTGACTGGTGATAGAAGCAAGGTCCTATGCTGTAAAGAGCAATATTGCATAGGAACCTGGAACGTCAGGTCCATGAATCAAGGCAAATTGGAAGTGGTCAGTCAGGAGATGGCAAGAGTGAACGTCGACAAGTAGGAATCAGCAAACTAAAATGGACTGGAATGGGTGAATTTAATTCAGATGACCATTATATCTACTACTATGGGCAGGAATCCCTTAGAAGAATTGGAGTAGCCATCATGGTCAACAAAAGAGTTCGAAGTGCAGCTCTTGGATGCAATCTCAAAAACAACCAAATGATCTCTGTTCGTTTCCAAGGCAAACCATTCAATATCACGGTAATCCAAGCCTATGCCCCAACCAGTAACACTGAAGAAGCTGAAGTTGAAGGGTTCTATGAAGACCTACAAACTTTTTAGAACTAACACCCAAAAAAGATGTACTTTTCATTACAGAGGATTGGAATGCAAAAGTAGGAAGTTAAGAAACGCCTGGAGTAACAGGCAAATTTGACCTTGGAGTACGGAATGAAGCAGGGCAAAGGCTAATAGAGTTTTGCAAAGTGAACGAACTGGTCATAGCAAACACCCTCTTCCAACAAACAAGAGAGGACTGTACACATGGACATCACCAGATGGTCAACACCGAAATCAGACTGACTATATTCTTTGCAGCCAAAATGGAGAAGCTCTCTACAGTCAGCAAAAACAAGACGGGGAGCTGACTGTGGCTCAGATCATGAACTCCTTAATGCCAAATTCAGACTTAAATTGAAGAAAGTAGGGAAAACTGTTAGACCATTCAGGTATGACCTAAATCAAATCCCTTATGATTATACAGTGGAAGTGAGAAATAGATTTAAAGGACTAGATCTGATAGATAGAGTGCCTAATGAATTATGGATGGAGGTTCATGACATTGTACAGGAGACAGGGATCAAGACCATCCCCATGGAAAAGAAATGCAAAAAAGCAAAATGGCTGTCTTTGGATGCCTTACAAATAGCTGTGAAAAGAAGAGAGGCAAAAAGCAAAGGAGAAAGGAAAGATATAAGCATCTGAATGCAGAGTTCCAAAGAATAGCAAGGAGAAATAAGAAAGCCTTACTCTGAGAACAATTCAAAAAAATAGAGGAAAACAACAGAATGGGAAAGACTAGAGATGTCTTCAAGAAAATTAGAGATAGCAAGGGAACATTTCATGGAAAGATTGGCTCAATATAGGACAGAAATGGTATGGACCTAACAGAAGCAGAAGATATTAAGAGGTGGAAAGAATACACAGAGAACTGTATAAAAAAGATCTTCACGACCCAGATAATCACGATGATGTGATCACTCACCTAGAGCCAGACATCCTGGAATGTGAAGTCAAGTAGGCCTTAGAAAGCATCACTACGAACAAAGCTAGTGGAGGTGATGGAATTCCAGTTGAGCTATTTCAAATCCTGAAAGATGATGCTATGAAAGTGTTGCCCTCAATATGCCAGCAAATTTGGAAAACTCAGTAGTGGCCACAGGACTGGAAAAGGTCAGTTTTCATTTCAATCCCAAAGAAAGGCAATGCCAAAGAATGCTCAAACTACCGCACAATTGCACTCATCTCACATGCTCACAATTGCACTCATCTCACATGCTCAAAATTCTCCAAGCCAGGCTTCAGCAATAAGTGAACCATGAACTTACACATGTTCAAGCTGGTTTAGAAAAGGCAGAAGAACCAGAGATCAAATCGCCAACATCCACTGGATCATGGACAAAGGAAGACAGTTCCAGAAAAACATCTATTTCTGCTTTATTGACTATGCCAAAGCCTTTTACTGTGTGGATCACAATAAGCTGGAAAATTCTGAAAGAGATGGGAATACCAGACCACCTGATCTGCCTCTTGAGAAACATATATTTAGATTGGTCAGGAAGCAACAGTTAGAACTGAACATAGAACAACAGATTGGTTCCAAATAGGAAAAGGAGTACAAGGCTGTATATTGTCACCCTGCCTATCGATCTTACGTGCAGAGTACATCATGAGAAACGCTGAGCTGGATGAAGCACAAGCTGGAATCAAGATTGCTGGGAGAAATATCAATAACCTCAGATATGCAGAAAGTGAAGAGGAACTTAAAAGCCCCTTGATGAAAGTGAAAGAGGAGAGTGAAAATGTTGGCTAAAAGCTCAACATTCAGAAGATGAAGATCATGGCATCTGGTCCCAACACTTCTTGGCAGATAGATGGGGAAACAGCGGAAATATTGTCAGACTTTATTTTCTGGGGCTTCAGAATCACTGCAGATGGTGATTACAGCCATGAAATTAAAAGACGCTTACTCCTTAGAAGGAAAGTATCAGCAACCTAGATAGCATATTCAAAAGCAGAGATATTACTTTGCCAACAAAGGTCCATCTAGTCAAGGCTATGGTTTTTCCAGTGGTCATGTATGATGTGAGAGTTGCACTGAGAAGTAAGCTAAGCACCTAAGAATTGATGGTTTTGAACTGCTGTGTTGGAAAAGACTCTTGAGAGTCTCAGACTGCAGGGAGATCCAACCAGTCCAACCTAAAGAGATCAGTCTTGAGTGTTCATTGGAAGGACTGATGCTGAGGCTGAAACTCCAATACTTTGGCCACCTGATGTGAAGATTTAACTCATTGGAAAAGACTCTCATGCTGGGAGGGATTGGGGGCAGGAGGAGAATGGGGCGATAGAGGATGAGATGGCTGGATTGCATCACCGACTCGATGGACATAAGTTTGAGTGAACCTTGGTTGTTGGTGATGGATGGGGAAGCCTGGTGTGCAGTGATTCATTGGGTTCATACAGTCGGAAACGACTGAGCAACTGAACTGAACTGATAAGGAATGTCATATGATACTTCTCTAACTTACTCCACTCAGTATGACAAACTCTAGATCCATCCATGTTGCTGCAACTTGTATTATTATTATTATTTTTTTAATGGCAAAACAGAAAGTCACAGACCTAGAGAATGAACTTATGGTTGAATACGGGGAAAGAATCAGGGCAAGGTATAGTTAGGGAGCTTAGGGGTGACATGTACACACTGCTATATTTAAAATGGATATCCAACAATGATCTATTGTAGAGTACATGAGACTGCTTAAGGTTATGTGGCAGCTGGGATAGGAAGAGAGTATGGGGGAGCATAGATATATACATATGTACAGCTGAGTCCTTTCACTGTTCACCTGAAACTATCAAAACATTATTAATCAGCTCTTCAGTTCAGTTCAGTCGCTCAGTTGGGCCAACACTTTGTGACACCATGAACCACTGCACACCAGGCCTCCCTGTCCTTCACCAACTCCTGAATTTACTCAAACTCATGTCCATTGAGTCGGTGATGCCATCTAGCCATCTCATTCCTCTGTCGTCCCCTTCTCCTCCTGCCCCCAATTCCTCCCAGCATCAGGGTCTTTTCCAGTGAGTCAACTCTTCACATGAGGTGGCCAAAGTATTAGAGTTTCAGCTTTAGCATTATTCCTCCCAATGAACACCTAGGACTGATCTCCTTTAGGATGGACTGGTTGGACATCCTTGCAGTCCAAGGGACTCCCAAGAGTCTTCTCTAACACCACAGTTCAAAACCATCAATTCTTTGGCGCTCAGCTTTCTTCACAGTCCAACTCTCACATCCAAACATGACCACTGGAAAAACCATAGCCTTGACTAGACAGACCTTTGTTGGCAAAGTAATGTCTCTGCTTTTCAATACGCTATCTAGGTTGGTCATAACTTTTCTTCCAAGGAGTAAGCCTCTTTTAATTTCATGGCTGTAATCACCATCTGCAGTGATTTTGAAGCCCCCCAAAATAAAGTCTGACACTGTTTCCACTGTTTCCCCATCTATCTGCCAAGAAGTGATGGGACCAGATGTCATGATCTTAGTTTTTTAAATGTTGAGCTTTCAGCCAACTTTTTCACTCTCCTCTTTCACTTTCCTCAAGAGGCTTTTTAGTTCCTCTTCACTTTCTGCCATAAGGGTGGTGTCATCTGCATATCTGAGGTGATTGATATTTCTCCCGGCAATCTTGATTCCAGCTTGTGCTTCTTCCAGCCCAGCGTTTCTCATGATGTAATCTGCATATAAGTTATATAAGCAGGGTGACAATATACAACCTTGATGTACTTCTTTTCCTATTTGGAACCAGTCTGTTGTTCCATGTCCAGTTGTTTAGTTCAGTCACTCAGTCGTGTCCGACTCTTTGCAACTCCATGAATCACAGCACGCCAGGCCTCCCTGTCCATCACCATCTCCCAGAGTTCATTCAAACTCAGGTCCATCGAGTTGGTGATGCCATCCATCCATCTCATCCTCTGTCATCCCCTTTTCCTCCTGCCCCCAATCCCTCCTAGCATCAGAGTCTTTTCCAATAAGTCAACTCTTCGCATAAGGTGGCCAAAGTACTGGAGTTTCAGCTTTAGCATCATTCCTTCTGAAGAACACCCAGGGCTGATCTCCTTTAGAATGGGCTGGTTGGATCTCCTTGCAGTCCAAGGGACTCTCAAGAGTCTTCTCCAACACCAGTTGTACCCCAATACAAAATAAAAAGTTTTTAGAAAAAGAAACAGGAGCTTCTCTATTGATGTCATATAGGGATATTTAAGGTAACAAGTATTATGAATGATAAGGCTGACTATTTTACAATAATAAAATAGTCAACAGGCTAATATTACTTAAATTTGGAAGCACACAATGAAGCTTTAAATTATATAAAGTAAGATTAACAGAGATAAAGGCAGACAAGTAGAAAATAAAGTCACATTTAGAGATTTTAATATGCTTCTTGTTTGGTAGGGAAACGTTAGAATTTAAAATATTTTACCTACATTGTTAAGCAAATTGGTTTATTTCTTATGTATAGAATGTTATACACAAAACTGTAAAACATATTCTTATCTATAATTCAAAGACACATGTATCCCAATGTTCACTGTAGCACTATTTACAATAGCCAGGCCATAGAAGCAAACTAGATATCCACTGACTGATGAATGGATAAAGAAGTAGGGTACATATATGCAATGGAATACTACTCAGCCATAAAAATGGATTTGAATCATTTGAACTGAGGTGGATGAACCTATAGTCCATTACACAGACTGAAGAAAGTCAGAAATAGAAAAATAAATATGATACATTACCACATATATATGGAATCTCGAAAAATGGTACTGATGAACCTATTTTCAGGGCAAGAATAGAGACACAGACATAGAGAACGGATTTGTGGACAAAGTGAGGGAAAAACTGTTTATGACCTACAATGGCACAGTAATGATAGCACCATAGCAATACTGTTCATCCAAAGTACAGGTCAATGGAACATCATTTAGAGTCTGGAAGAGCCTGTTTTTTCTATGAATCATGCTGGAATGGTTGGATACACACTTGGGAAAAAATAAATGAATCCTTAATCTTACCTTAGACCATACAGAGATATTAACTTGAGGTTGATTATAGATTTTTTTTCAAGTTCATCATATTATTATTAAAACAAAAAAATCAACAGTCTAGCAAAAATGTTGAGGGGAACATCTTCATGAATTTAGAGTAACAAATATTTTAATATTAATAAACAGAAATACTAATCATAAGGGTAGCTCAGACAGTAAAGTCTGCCTGAAATACAGAAGACCCGGGTTTGGTCTCTGGGTCAGGAAGATCCCCTGGGGAAGGAAATGGCAACTCACTCCAGTACTCTTTCCTGGAAAATCACATGGACAGAGGAGCCTGGTGGCCAACACCCAGTGAGGTCGCAAAGAGTCAGACACGATTGAGTGACTAACACACACAATCATAACAGAATTAATATAGTGCCTTCAAAGATAGAATGTCTGCTCATAAAAAGAGATTATCCTTAAAGTGGTTAGGTGATTTACAGAAAGAGAGATGATATTCTGGGTACATATACCTGAAAATTATTTCAATCCATAGTATGTGAATTATGTTAGACATCAATAAAAAGGCCAAAGAACAAAATTTTAAATGGAGCAAGATTTTATAAAAGCACTTTACTCATGAGTGTATGTAATTAATCACTAAGCATGTGACAAGAGATTCAACACAATTAATCATCAGGGAAGGAAAGAATAAACTACAATGAGATTATAGAACCCACTCATTAGAATAATTAAAATTAAGACTGATAATATGATGTATTGACAAAAAGGCAGTGCCACTAGAATCTTCATATATTTTTTAAATTTTTATACAATACAGAATACAATAGGTCCTCACTGGTTATCTATGTTAATCCCAAACTCCTGTTTGATTTCTCCCTGCCCATGTTTACCTTTTGATAACCATAATTTTATTTTTGATATCTTTAAGTCCATTTCTGTTTTGTAAATAAGTTCATTCATATCATCTTTGAAATTAGATTCCACATATGAGTGATCATTCCTGAGCATATGTCTGACTATATATGGAGAAAACTATAATTAGAAAAGATACACGCTCCCTAATGTTCACTGCAGCACTGTTCACAGAAGCCAAGAGATGGAAGGCGCCTAAATGTCCATCAACAGAGGAATGGATAAAGATGTTGCACAGTCATGTACCGGACTATTACCCAGCCATCAAAGAACAAAATTAAACCATCTGCAGAAACATGGATGACACAACCGATTATCATACCAAGTGAAGTCAGTCAGACAGAGAAAGAAACTTCACACATTGTTGAAGGGATTACTAACTGAAAATATATTCTTAGCAGTACTTACTGAAACCAAACACATATATCCCCTATATCCACTCCACTCTCATGAAAAATTAGTGCAAAACTACAACAAAAGGTAGTCTCACAGATATTTATAACAAATTCATTCACATTAAAAAAGAATGAAAAGAACCCAAAGTACCAGTAAGGGATAGACAACAATATTTATAATGACCTACACAGCAATTAAATGAAAGATCAGTCTTTCGAAATATGTTTTTAATATTGGTAAATCCCGGAAGTATCATGTTGAGTAAGAGGAAAACAGAAAATAATACATAGGGTACTCATACTTTTACTTGAATTTAAACTACAGCCAAACCAATAAATAACAATAAAAGCCAGGATGGTAATTATAGTAATTACTTCTGCAGTTTACTGATACTATAAAGGAATCTTCTGGGATAGAGAAAATATTATCTTTCATATTTTAATCCAAAACAAACAATAAGGCAAAATAAAATATATGACTTATCTATAGATCAATATTAGAAAGTCTGTTAACATTAAAATCTAAAACAGAACAAACACACAATTTTATAATGCAATCAAAACAATTTCTTATACTAGAAAAAAATAAAGGGCTCGTCCACCATGCCAACCTTTTTGACACCAGGGACCGGTTTCATGAAAGACAATTTTTCCATGGACCAGGGCAGGGGAGGGGATATTGGTTTTGCCTTTGCCTGCCACACACCACCTGCTGTGTGGCCCAGTTCCTAACAGACCACTAAGGTGTACAATGGTCAGGGGCAGGGGGAGCCCCTGCTCTGAGGTATCTAGAAATACTTTTTTTAAAAAAGAAGGCCTCTAGGTTTTCTGGAAAAAACTACAGAACATTATTAAAAGACAAAACAAAAACAAAAAGGAAGGCTAATGAATAAGTAGATGTCACATGTTCATGGGTGGCAAATATAATATCTAGAAGATAATAATTGATTCAAAAATTAAGCCAAGTATTGAAAGCAATTTCAGTGAAAATCTAGTCAGGGATTTTCATGAAACCCAAAACAGATGGGGAGAACTCTTCATCAGATACTAAGATTTATAATAAAATTTTAGTAATTAACAGTGCAATATTGCACATAGGTAGCCTCAGATACAAATGAATATAACAAATTTACATAAACATTATATAATAATTTGATATATGATAAAATTTATACCTATAAATAGATGGTAAATGATAGACTACTCAAAATGGAAAGGGCAAATATGACATTTGACAGACATCACAAGAAAATAATCTAATGATACCAAAATTGCTAACTTGTTTTCTTATATAATATAGATATAAGTATAAACAGAAAATAATGCCATAATGCAAATAAGTGAGAAATGCTGAGCATCCAAAATATATATTTAAAAGACAAAATCCCTTTAAAATATTGAGGAATCATCCCAAGGACATGAATAGCAATTACAAAGAGAAAGCCTAGGTAGTCAATACATATGATACTTTTTTCCATATTCTATAGTCATATGTGAAAGCAAAAGTACAGCGAAATAATATTTCACACATAAGATCAGCTAATGATACTCTTAGAATATACAATGCTGATTAAAACATGAAAAATAAGAAATTTGCACTCATTTGGATAATGATTTTGATAATCAACAAAGTTGGAAATGATCAGTTTCTAAAAAGAAACCACAAGGACTTACTCATAGGAAATGTCATTTGCGTTGGGCCTGGATATCAGATTTGACAAGAGAGAGCTTCACAAAGAGATTTTTGGAAAACTATCAAAATATTGTAGGAATGAATACTCCTGCACCAGGTATCTTTTGAGTGTTGACTCCCACTTTGTGGAGTATCTTAAGTGGAGGATATACAGTACAATTAATTTTATAACCTTGGTTATATGAATTCCCCTTATCAGAAAACAGGTGAAACAGTGATATCTAAGGTCTTTTGTAGAGACAGTACATGATATCGAAACCTCATCTCTCTGCAGTGCTGCTTTGAACAGAGATGTTTTTTATTTTTCTACATATAAGATTTCAATGTGCTATCTTAATATAGGACTGAAATGCAAACAAAACAACTTTAATAACCACTTCATATTTATAATGCCAAAAGGAAGACTTTTCCTACGGTCTCCCCAGCAGGTGATTGAATGGCTGAAATGATATATCATATCCTGATTTTCAGCCCTATATTTATTACAAAAAAAAAAAAAAACCCTGCAAAAACAAAACAAAACAAACCACCAATGAGCACTACAAAGTGAAATAAGCCAATGTATCCTATGTTTTACATCTCTGTCCTACATGGATTTGACCATATTAACAAAAATGTAGGTGTAGGTAGAAGGTGCTATAGAGGGAACATCATAGTTTCCTTGGTTATGGCTTGGTTAACCAAGAAAGCCTTTCTTGGTTAAGGCTTGCAGAATAATCCTGCGTATTAGGTGGGGCGAACAATTCCAGTTAACATGGAAATTTTGAAAAGCATTTGACTGAAACGATGCTAAATGAATGTGGTCAAGTATTTTTACCTCAACGATTGCAACCTGCAACTTTCACAGTGCTACCAGGTCCAGGCAACATTTTTCTCCTTATTGTCCATACCACACTCCAGAGTGCTGTACTTCAGTTCTCAAACATGTCATTTTGTTTGAGATATTTTTTCTTGCATAAGCTATATTGTGCCTGTAATTATTTCACTAGTTTGACTTCCCCATAAAGCTACCATTTATCCTTCAAGATATACTACCACCTTCAAGATATGTCAAGCTAATTTTATTCAACAAAGGGTATTAATAACCAGAATAATTAGTTGAGAAAAAGAATTAAAAGGCATCCAAATTGGAAAGAAATAAAACTATGTGTGGATGACATGACTTTATATAGAGAAAATTCTAAAGACTACACCAACAATGTTAATGGTGGTGGTGGTGGTTTAGTCGCTAAGCGGTGTTCAACTCTTTTGACCCCACGGGCTATAGCCCACCAGGCTCCTCTGTCCATGGGATTCCCCAGGTAAGAATACTAAAGTGGGCTGCCATTTTCTTCTCCAAGGGATCTTACCAATCCAGAGTTCAAACCTGCCTCTCCTGCATTGCAGGTGGCCTGTTGCATTGCAGGCAATTCTTTACCACTAAGGAAGCCCTTACACTGTTAAAACTAATAAACAAATTCAGTAAAGTTGCAGGGTACAAAATCAATATGCAAAAACATATCGTTTTTAGATACTAACAAATTATCAAAAAGAGAATTTAAGAAAAAATTCCATTTACAAATGCATCAAAAATAATAAAATACCTATGAATAAGTTCAACTAAGAAAGTGACAGCCTGTTACACTGAAAACTATAAGATGCTGATGACAGAAATTGAAGAAGACACAAATAAATGTAGAGATAGTCTATGCTCATGGATTAAAAGAACTTGTATTGTTAAAATGTTTAGTACATCCAAAGCAATCTACAGATTCAATTCAATCTCTATCAAAAACCCAATGGCTTTTTCAGAAGGAAATTTTAAAAAAGCACATTTTGTATGGAATCATAAAGGACCCCAAATAGCCAAAGTAATCATGAGAATGAATAATAAAGCTGCAGGCATCATGCTAATTTAAAACTGTATTATAAATCAATAGTAATCAAAACAGCATGGCACTGATACAAAATGAGATGCATAAAAACATGAAACAGAATAGAGAACTCCCAAATAAACCCACACAAATATGGTATAAATATGGTCAATTAATTTACAACAAAGTAGATAAGAATATACAATGAGGGGAAGACAGTCTCTTCAATATATATTGTGTTGGGAAAATTGGACAGCCACATGTAAAAATATGAAATTAGACTACTACCTTACACCATGCACAAAACTGAATCAAAATGGATTAAATGCTTGCTCCTATGTTAGCGCATCAGTTCAGTTCAGTCACTCAGTCGTGTCTGGCTCTTTGAGACACCATGGACTGCAGCATGTCAGGCCTCCCTGTCCATCACCAACTCCCGGAGTTTACTCAAACTCATGTCCGTTGAGTCGGTGATGCCATCCACCATCTCATCCTCTGTCGTCCCATTCTCCTCCTGCCTTCAATCTTTCCCAGTATCAGGGTCTTTTCCAATTGGTCAATTCTTCGCACTAGGTGGGCAAAGTATTGGAGTTTCAGCTTCAGCATCAGTCCATCCAATGAATATTCAGGACTGTATATATATTTGTAATTGCTGTATCTTTTTCTTGGATAGATCCCATTATGTAATGTCCTTCCTTATCTCTTGTTACAGTCTTTATTTTAAAGTCTATTTTATATGACATGAATATCACTACTCCCACTCTCTAGTAATTTCTATTTGCATGGAATATTTTTTTCCAGCCCTCACTTTCAGTCTGTTTGTGTCCTTAGGTCTTAAGTGCTGCTTAAGACCTGCTGCTGCTGCTGCTAATTCGCGTCAGTCGTGTCCAACCCTGTGTGACCCCATAGACGGCAGCCCACCAGGCTCCCCGTCCCTGGGATTCTCCAGGCAAGAACACTGGAGTAGGTTGCCATTTCCTTCTCCAGTAGACCCATTACTAGACAGTATATATAGGGATCTTGCTTTTGTATCCATTCAATCATTCTGTGTCTTTTGGTTGGAGCATTTAATCCATTTATTTTAAGGTAATCCTTAATATATATGACCCTATTACAATTGATGTTAATGATTTGGGTTTGTTTTTGTAGGTCTTTTCTTTCTCTTATGTTTCCTGTCTAGAGAAGTTCCTTTAGCATGTGCTGTAGAGCCAGTTTTGAGGTGGTAAATCCTCTTAACTTTTGCTTATCTGTAAACTTTTGATTTCTCAATGAAGTCTGATTAAGACCCTTATTGGGTAATATTGGTTGTAGGTTTTTTCCTTTCATCACTTTAAGTATATCCTGCCACTCCCTTCTTTCCTGTAGAGTTTCTATTGGAAAAAAAAAAAAAATGCAGAGGGAGGAAACGTCCCAAACTCATTCTACAAGGCCACTGTCACTTTGGTACCAAAAGACAAAGATGCCACAAAAAAAGAAAATTACAGGCCAATATCACTGATAACATAGATGCAAAAATACTTAACAAAGTTTTAGCCAACCGAATCCAACAACACATTAAGGAATCACCATGATCAAGTGGGGTTTATCCCAAGGATGCAATAATTCTTCAATATATGCAAATCAATCAATACACCATATTAACAAACTGAAAGATTTAAAACAATATAATCATCTCAAAAGATGCACAGAAAGCTTTTGATAAAATTCAATACCTATTTATGATAAAAACTCCCCAGAAAACTGGCATAAGAGGAACCTACCTCAACATAACAAAAGCCATATATAACAAACCCACAGCAAGAATTATTCTCAACGGTTGAAAACTGAAAGCATTTCCTCCAAAGTCAGTAACAAGACAAGGGTCCCAACTCAAAGCACTATTATTCAACATAGATTCAGAAGTCCTAGCCACAACAATCAGAGAAGACAAAGAAAAAAGGAATTCAGATTGGAAAAGAAAGTAGTAAAACACTGTTTCCAGAATACGTGATACTATACATATTAACACTATACATATTAATACATATTAATAGAAAACCCTAAAAATGCCACCAAAAAACTTTTAGAGCTAATAAAAATTTAGTAAAGTCATAGGGTATAAAAATTAATACACAGAAATTCCTTTCATTCTCATACACTAACACAGAAAAATCAGAAACATAAATTTTAAGGAAACGATCCCATTCACCATTGCAACAAAAAAGAATAAAATACCTAGGAATATTGCTGTTGTTTAGTCAGTAAGTCGTGTCCAACCCTTGAGACCCCATGGACTATAGGCTGCCAGGCTCCTCTGTCCATGGGATTTCCCAGGTAAGAATACTAGAGTGGGTTGTCATTTCCTTCTCCAGAGGATCTTCACAATCCAGGGAAAGAACCCATGTCTCCTGCATTGGCAGGTGGATTCTTTACTGCTGAGCCACTGCAGAAGACCCCAAACCTAGGAATAAACCTACTTAAAGAGACAAAAGACACATATGCAGAAAACTATAATATACTGATAAAAGAAATCAAAGGTAACACAAACAGATGGAGAATATATCATGTTCTTGGACTGAAAGAAGCAATATTGTCAAAATGACTATATTACCCAAAGCAATCTATGGATTGAAAGCAATCTCTATCAAATTACCAATAGTATTTTTCACAGAACTAGAACAAACAATTTCACAATTTGTTTGGAAACAAAAAAGATCTCAAATAACCAAATCAATTTTGAGAAAGAAAAACAGAGCTGAAGGAATTAACCTCACTGATATCAAATTATTCTACTAAGCTACAGTCATCAAGACAGTATGGTACTGGCATAAACACAGAAGTATAGATCAAAGAAACAAGCTAGAAAGCCCAGGGATAAACTCAGGCTCCTACAGGCACCTTATTTTGGCAAAGAAGGAAAGCATTTACAATAAACACCACTCTTCAATAAGTGGTGCTGGGAAAACTGGACAGCTAATGGGCTTCTCAGTTGGGAAAGAATCTGCCTACAATGCAGGAGACCTGGGTTTGATTCCTGGGTCAGGAAGATCCCCTGGAGAAGGAAATGGCAACCCACTTGAGTATTCTTGCCTGGAGAATTTCATGGACAGAGGAGCCTGGCTGGCTACAGACCATGGGGTTACAAGAATCAGACATGACTTAGTGACTAAACCACCACCAGCATGTGTAAAATAATGAAATTAGAACACTTTCTAATACCATACACAAAAATAAACTCAAAATGGATTAAAGTCTTAAATGTAAGACCAGAAACTATAAAAAGGAAAACATAGGCAGTATAGTCTATGACACAAACTAAAGCTAGATTCTCTCTGATCCACCTCCTAGATTAATGCAAAAAAAACCCAAAATAAACACATGAGATCTAGTAAAATTTAAAGATTTTTGTATAACAAAGTATAAACAAGATGAAAAGACAGTGCTCAGAATGGGAGAAAATAACTGCAAATGGAGCAATTGACAAAGGGTTAATCTTCAAAATATATAAGCAGCTCATAAGCTCAATATCAAAGAACCCAATCAAAAAAAGACTTAAATAGATATTTCTCCAAAGAAAACATACAGATGGCCAGTAAACACATGAAAAAGATTTTCACCATCATTCATTATTAGAGAAATGTTTGAGGTATCACCTCATACCAGTCAGAAGGGCCATCATTAAAAAAGTATGCAAACAATATATGCTGGAGAGGATGTGGAGAAAAGGGAATCCTCCTGCACTGTTGGTGGGAGTGTAAACTGTTACAGTCATTGTGAAAAACAATATTTATTCCTTAAAATCTAGGAATAAATATGTCATATGATCCAGCAATCCCACTATTTGGCACATACCCTGAGAAAATCACAGTTCTAAAAGACACAGGTACCTCAATGTCCATTGCAGTAAAATTTACAATAGCCAGGACATGGAAACAACCTAGATGACCACGGACCAATGAATGGAAATGGAATACAGAGGCTTCCTCAATGGTACAGTGAGTAAAGAATCTGCCTGCAATGCAGGAGACACAGGTTCGATCCCTGGGTTGGGAAGACCCCCTGGAGAAGGAAATGGCAATCCACGCCAGTATTCTTGCCTGAAAAATTCCATGGACAGAGGAGCCTGGCAGGATAGAGTTCATGGGGTTGACTCAGCCATTAAAATGAACAAATTTCAGTCAGTTGTAGTGAGGTGGATGAACCTAGAACCTCTTATACAGAGTAAAATAAGTCGGAAAGAGAAAAACAAGTATTGCACATTAGTGCACGCATGCACACACACACACACACACACACACACACACATACACACATATATACAATCTAGAGAAATGCTATTGATGAACCTAGTAGGGAACAGACTTGTGGATAGAGCTGGGGAAGGTGAGGGTGGGATGAACTGAGAAAAGTAGCATTGATGATACCCTATCCTCTGTAAAATAGTTAGTAGGAAGTCATTAAATAACACAGGAAGCCCAGCGTGATGCTCTGTGATGGCCTATAGGAGTGGGATAACTGGAGGGGAGGGAGGCTCAGCAGGGAAGGGATACTTATATAATTATGACTGATTTTCATTGTTGCACAGCAGAAACCAACACAAAATTGTATAGCAAGTTTCCACCAATTAAAAGTTAAATAAAAAAAAATAAAACTCAATGAGACATCATCTCATGTCTCTTAGAAAGGCTACTGTCAAAAAGACAGTGAACAGCAAGTATTGACAAAGATGCAGAGAAAAGAACCCTTGTATATTTGTGGTGGTAATATGAATTGTTGCAGCCACTATGGAAAGCAGTATGGAGGATCCTAAAAAATAAAATGAAATGACTATATATTCCTGTTTCTGGGTATTATACAAAAAATATTAAAATACTAACTCATAAAGATATATGTACCCCAACATTTTTTATAGCATTGTTTACAATAGGCAATACATGGAAGCAACCTAAGTGCCCACTGAGAGATGAATGGATAAAGAAGATGTGAAACACACACAAGAATAATATTCAGACATACAAAAGAATGAAATCTTTCTATTTGCAATATTATGGATAGGTTCTGATGTGATTATAGGTGAAATCAGTCAGACAAAGAAAGACAAATACCATATGATCTCACATATATGTAGAGTCTTAAAAAGCAAAACAGATGAACAAACAAAACAAAGAATATATAGACAGAGAACAGATTGCCTGGCAGTTGCCAGAGGGCAGTGGGTGAAATGGGTGAAGAAGGTCAAGACATACAAATTTCTGCCTGTAAAATAAATAATGAGCATGTAATACAAAAAGAAAAATATACACCCGTGGTGGATTCATGTCAATGTATGGCAAAACCAACACAGTATTGTAAAGTAAAATAAAGTAAAAATAAAAATAAATAAATAAATAAAAAGAAAAGAAAAAATGATACAACTTACTGTTTTTTTCCTAGAAAAGTTTAATACACTTCTTCAGATATCCGTCTATTTGCTCCCATAGCACTATGTTCAAATTTTTTTTTCATGCTATTTATCTCACTATAAAATAAATATTTATGAATATTTTCATGTCTCCTGTTAGGCAGACAGTTGATTAAGGTAAATACACAGTACCATATAGTAAATTCTGTGCATGTAATTTTTTTTTAATTTCATGACTATTTTGGAAAAGCAGGTAAAAAGTACTGTGTGGTTGATGGTACAGGTAATCAATGAACAGAACTACTATTTATGTAGTGACAAATTTAGACAGGGTACTGACAAGTTTAAAAGTTTAAAAGTAACATCAGTTTTAGGCTTGTTATAAAAAGGGATCGAGTAGTACAGACATAAAAACATACATTCATATAAGACAAGTTTCCTGTTATTTGAAGTAATCACCCAGTATGTACCACATCAGACTATCAATTTCATACAAGGACATTATATATATATATATATATATATATATATGAGTGTGAGTATGAATATGGTTATGAGTATATGTAAATTATGAAGACATATTAAATCAAAGCATGTGGAGATGAGCCAGAAATTAGACTCACCCAGTTCAAATCAATTACTGACCACATTGATCTTATCTATGGATGGTATATGATTAACACCAGAACATTTAGAACAAATTAATAAAACAATGTACAGATTTTTTTTATTATAAAAATGCTAAGAGACGGTTTGGTCCATTACCATATTTTGGATAGGATACTTTCTACCTTCAGTGTTTCTTTATTCCAGACACTTGTTGATATTTCCACTGGATTAAATACTTTTGGCTGAGAGAAATTATAAGACAACTTCACTTTCTTCTTTTCCTTAGAATCAGCATATATCTCTTGGACCAATTTTTCCAAAGTTGACTTACTTAAACAACATTACTGTCTAAGCAATCTCATCTTGAACCTTTCTCTAGTCTAGGTAAATTTAATTCTCTTCCTAAAATCAATTATTTGTATTTCTCTCCCAAACACAGTGAGAAAGACCTCCTGTATATTTCATTCATCTTTCTGTAAATTAGGCTCTGCTGTAATTGATGTTTGCTTTAGTCATGCTTAGATAGTATGATGAAGTCACCTTCTATGCAGACACATATAATTTTATTTTATGGGTGATTGGTCACAAATTCAATAACATTTATATGAATGTTTTGTATAGGTATAGTCCTTCATAATGATCATTACCTAACAACTGCCCAGAAGAAATACATCTAGGCTGTCATGCACTGCTACACATATATTTTCATGGAAATCAATAAATTTCTCTATGGGATTCTGGATTACAGTTGCATATATTTTGGCAATAAATGTTTGGGTAATAGAATTATCCAAAGAGGTAAATAGTTTCTGACTCAATCAGCATCTAGATGGCTAATCTGGTTGTTCATTGATTTTGAGTCATTTTTCCCTACTGCCAAAAGAAAAGTATATAAAGGTAATAATTATTCTGATAATGTTCCCTAGACAGATATACTCTTTTGTCAATGATTTACAAAAATCAAATATATTTGAGATATGTAACTAACTGCCTTTTCTTCTTTTATAGTTTTTCATATAGAGGAACCTAAGTATACATAGGTATTTCAAAATGACACTAAATTTTCTACACTTTTTCTATCCTAAATACATAAAACCCACATATTTAGAATAATATCTTACTAAAAGCTATATAAATATCACCACATCTTTCACTTTTGGCATAGAAGATAAAGGGGAAAATGACTTGTAGATCATATGTGGCATCTAATATATTAACATTAATTGGATGCATAGGATGCATTAATTAATGAATGTTTAATGTTTAATGTCTTAATGTTATATAGAAACTTAGTCAAAGCAATGCATGTAAATAAGTATAATCATAAAAACAGACATATGCATATATATTTTAATAACTAATTCTAAAATCCTCTAACCCATGCAACAATGTTATCTTGGTTAGCCCTGAGCATATTTCAAGGGATTGCCAGTAAGGAGAGCAGAAATAGAAGTCTATGAAACAATTTTTTTCCCCAAAACTGAACAACAGTTATTTTTCTATGGTCAAATATTTCTTGTAAAGATGGGTAAAATGTTAATTATTTACTATACAAAATCACTGCAGATGGTGACTGCAACCATGAAATTAAAAGACGCTTACTCCTTGGAAGAAAAGTTATGACCAAACTAGACAGCATATTAAAAAGCAGAGACATTACTTTGTCAACAAATGTCCATCTAGTCAAGGCTATGGTTTTTCTAGTAGTCATGTATGGATGTGAGAGTTGGAATATAAATAAAGCTGAGCACCAAAGAATTGATGCTTTTGAATTGCGGTGTTGGAAAAGAGTCTCAAGAGTCCCTTGGACTGCAAGAAGATCCAACCAGTCTATCCTAAAGGAAATTAGTCCTGGGTATTCATTGGAAGGACTGATGTTGAAGCTGAAACTCCAATACTTTGGCCACCTGATGCGAGGAGCTGACTCATTTGAAAAGTCCTGATGCTGGGAAAGATTGAAGGTCGGAGGAGAAGGGGATTAACAGAGGATGAGATGGTTGGATAACATCACCAACTCGATGGACATGAGTTTGAGTAAGCTCCAGGATTTGGTGATGGACAGGGAAGCCTGGCGTGCTGCAGTCCATGGGGATGTAAAGAGTAGGATGTGACTGAGCAACTGAACTAAACTGATACAGAATCTATGGTAACTTCATATACTGTTTATTGGGAGTAATCTAGCATGAGAAGAGGCTTCCAGGAGGTGCTAATGGTAAAGAATCCACCTGCCAATGTGGGAGATGTAAAGAGATGCGGATTCTATCCCTCAGGTGGAGGAAAGGCATAAAAGGAACAGATCTGAAGGTCTCCTGCTATACTCTCCCAGTTGCTTTAATGTTTTCTCCTGGGATGATTTTCCACCTTTAGTTTTACGCTTCTGTACTATTCAATACTGATTTGAATCTAATAGGCAGAATTGGACATATTCAGATATCAAAACTAGTTTTTTTTAAAAATTAGAGGTGATTAACATTCATTTGTTTCAAACATCACCAATGAAGCTTCTGAACTTCAAGGGAGAATGTTACCCTATTGGTCCCCATCTTTTAAATCCATACAGATGCTCTTAAAACATGATGAAGAGTAAATACACTGCTTAAAACGCTTATGATCTCTTATTAGATAAAAAAGTGATACACTCCCCATGGCCAAGCAAGCCCCTAGCACAATTTCCTTTCCTCTCCTCCTCATGCCTGCACTGCAGCTACGTCACCCTCTTATTATTGCGGTCTATTCTCGTTCCATAAAAACGATTCCCCTAAAACCAACAATACAACGTTTTCCCCTCTGTTCCAGTATCCTATATTTAGCTGTCAAAATATGTATCACAGTATGTAACTGTTTTTGAGATTCCTTGAATGACTACAGCATTCTAATAAAACAAAAGATCCATAATGGTAAACAATGACATTTAATAGTCACTAACATAGTTTAGGATGAAAGAACATGTTATAATTTCATAATATTAATAACTGGCCAAATCCATGATACCATCAAAAAATATAGAAATTTTCCTGTATTATAAAGAGGTACAATAAAGACAAATATCTTTAACTTATCATTGTAAATAAATCATAAGCTAAGCCTAATTTTTCAGTTTTGTACTTCTGGTCTTTTTGCCTCATGTACTGGAGGTTCTGATTCCATTAAAAGTGAGAGAAAATGTAAGACTTATTCAATTTAATTTTGATACCAATGAATAAAAAGAGTCCCTCAAGGAGGGCTTCTAAAAAATACTACGGATCTGACCTTTGGTTATATAAAAAAAGAGTTTCACTTTCATCTCAAGGTCTCCAAGTCCTGACAGAAATTTTCTCTAC
This sequence comes from Budorcas taxicolor, assembly GCF_023091745.1. NCBI lineage: Eukaryota > Metazoa > Chordata > Mammalia > Artiodactyla > Bovidae > Budorcas > Budorcas taxicolor. The sequence goes on along the minus strand of NC_068917.1, from coordinate 15,841,671 downwards.
CTGTCACTTATCTTTCTCTCCTAAGTAAATTAAGTTATTGATATGACTGCTGAGAACTGTCATCTCTTCTTTATAAGCATATATCAAATCAAGATTTTTTAAAAAAAACTGGTTTTGTTTGACCTTCCAGGCAGGCAACATACTTGAAGAAGTCCTTGTGAGCAGGGCCACAGCATTCTCCTCACTAGTGGGTTCACATCAAAAAAAAAAAAAAAAAAAAAAAGAAAACAATGTTAGCTTTCTTGCTTTATATAAAAATGCATTTTACTAATCAATTTTTCAGTTTTATGAACTACTTTAAAGAGTGTGAACATAGGTAAACTTACATGTTTTCATGTTAAAATATTATCTTCTATCTGATCATTTATAATGAATCATGACACTTATTCAACACTGAAAAATATTTCTGAAAATAAAAATCAATTGAAAACAAGTGAAATCAAAGAAAAGTCCTTTTTCATTTATGTCTTCAACTACACACACACACTCATGAGTTGTATACATATGCATTTTATATCAATGTCTATATAATAAAAAGTATAATTATATATAATGTACAACTATGCATATTCCTTAGTAATCTAAAAGATATGTCTATGTATATACATATTTTATATCCATATATGTATGTGTGTATATACATAGATACACAATCAACTTTCTGTTCAAAATATTTAGAAGTATACTAAAGAAAGAGTTAAGAAAAAAGAGTAACATATCAATTGCTTGTCTGAAAGTGTGTTACGATGGAAAGGAGAGAAAAGAAGAACGAGGGTGGAAGGCCAGCATATATCTGAGTAGGAAAGAGGCCACCAATGACAAAGGATGTAATTGAAAATACACCCTGGAACACAAAATATGCATTTCCTGCATTCATAATTCTACTTCAGGGTACAGATTTATGAAAGCACCGTGGGGACTTGTTAACTACATCAAACTGCACTCACTTATCTTCAAAGTTATGTCTAACTTATTGGAAGGTCTAATGAATTATCAACTGGTGATTTTATATTCTAATTATCTCTGACTCATCATTTTTTGTCCCTTTCCTGTTGCAAAATTATCTCAAAAAGCATAACAAGGCTCCCTCTCTGTGACTAACAGAAAAAAGAATCACAGAGAACCCGAGTTGAAGGAGATATTGCCCTTGCAACATAGTCACTCATCGCAGTTTCTTTTGCAACATTTCCTCTGGAGAGTCAGAGCTTTCCACTTCAGGAGTGAAACCTTCAAGAAGGAAACTACACACAGGGCTTCACTAAACTGTCTATGCACTTCTGGTAACTAAAGAAATTATCCAATTACTAAGTCATCCTTGTCTCTGGAAGATTTAGTCAGTCATTCATTCAGTGAACATCTAATTAAAAGTGCAAAACAAGGGAATTCCCTGGTGGTCCAGTGGCTAAGATTCCTCACTTCCAATGCAGGGGGCCCAGGTTTGATCCCTGGTCAGAAAACAAGATCCCACATGCCACAACTAGGAGTTCTCACGGCACAACCAAAGATCCCATGTCACAATTAAGACCCAGTGCAATCAAACAGATTTTTTTTAATGTGTGTAAACATTATTGTCAATAATTTTGGGACTAAAAAGATTAAAGAGCTTAGCCCCTCCCCTTATATAGCAAAATATAATGTTTGTTAGATGGTATTAATATTCTTTCCAGTCTCCATATGCTTAGCTATGTGACTGAGCATTTCCCGATTTGTCAAGAGGTATCAAATACCTAAAAGTATGTGTTTTTAATGAACTCTAGTACTCTTGCTTGGAAAATTCCATGGACAGAGGAGCCTGGTAGGCTGCAGTCCGTGGGGTCGTGAAGAGTCAGACACGACTGAGCGAATTCATTTTCACTTTTCACTTTCATGCATTGGAGAAGGAAATGGCAACCCACTCCAGTGTTCTTGCCTGGAGAATCCCAAGGACGGGGGAATCTGGTAGGCTTCCGTCTATGGGGTCGCACAGAGTTGGACAAGACTAAAGTGACTTAGCAACAGCAGTAGCAGCAGTGTTATCTTTATGAATTTATCTTGAGGAAAGAATCAGGCGTATGTGCATAGATTTAACCACAAAAATACTCATTGAAGCATCATAAATCTCCCAACTGACCAGCAATCTATAACTGGTTAATAACAGCTAACTTATTTGTTCATTTGCCAGAAAATGAACATTATTTTTGTCTCTCTAAAAGTATGCATTATTCTCTTTTCAGAGGCACGTAACATGGTAGGTACCTTTTTCAAAATCACACAGCTGAGAGATAAACGGCAGGATTGCGGTCCAGATAACCTATGTGTTTACCAGTGAGCCGTTAGCCCAGTTCACACAAAGCTACCTCTTACCTTCTGAATTGGAGCTCAGCTTTAGCTAAGGCTAATTAGCAAGGCAGTCTTTCTGAGAACTGTATCTAACCGTCCCCTTACCGTTGTTCTTGATCACAATAGCCAATTTATTTCCTTCACTGAATTTATCTGAGTGATTTTCTTCTTTAAATCAGTTTTAACAGCTTTATAGGGGTATACCAGAAAATTATTGTAAAAGTGCAATTCAATATTTTTAAAGTAAATTTGCAGAATTGGACAACAATTACCACAAAACAGTTTTAAAATGTTAATCCCATAAAATTTCACTAATCCCATTTACAACCAATCCCAACTCATATCCCCAGCCCCAGGAAATCAACTATGTCTATAAACTTGTGTTTTTCTGGATGGTCCGTCTTAATAGAGCCATACATGAGTCATCCCAGAAAGCATTATTAGGACAAATAACAAAACTACCAGTTTGGAAATATCCTATATACAGTATATGATGCCAAGCATTTTTGGTACATGTGTGGTATGTTTTACAACAATTGCTTGTATCTGGGGAAGTAAGACAATTACACAAGGTCTAATAACTAGTAAAAGCACTTGAATTTTTATTCAAATGTGACTGATTCCAAAGCTCTTGACCTGAACACAAGGCTTGTGTTCTCTTCTGAACCTTTATGAGTTCAAGATGGTGACCTCAGCTGGTAAGGTGGGGTGGCCTCATTATAGATGAGAATCTTAGGTTGGGTGGTTAGATTCCCATTCTTGACCCTGTATCCAAAATATGCAAAAATAAAACACATTACTAAGGAAATACATTTAAGAGCAAGTGGGCTAATAGAAGAACTCTTAACAAATTTGGTCCTTTCTCAATCTGATTACTCTGGCATCTCTAACATTTAAAAGAACTGGTTCCTGCAGAGGCAAATAACAGAGAATCTTCTTGTTGAGAGATGTCCCTTATTCTAACTGCATATTTGCTTATCTAAAAAATGTCTCAGCCACAATTCCAAATTCTTGGGCCTGAAAAGATCAGGGATACCCTGTGGACTTCTCAACCTGAGAGGGCTTGGCTGTTCTCTTCCCATTTAGGGATATTATTTTTTTTAAGCTTTGTATTTTGAACTGGAGCATAGCCGATTAACAACGCTGAGACAGTTTCAGGTGGACAGCAAAGGGACACAGTCATACATATCCATGTAGCAATTGCCCCCTGCAAAGCCCCCTCCCATCCAGGCTGCTACATGACATTGAGCAGAGTTCCCTGTGCTATGCAGTAGGTCCTTATTGATTATCCATTTTAAATATAGCAGTGTGTACATGTCCATTCCAAACTCCCTATCCCTTCCCTCCATCCTTCCCCCCATGACAACCGTAAGTTTGTTCTCTTAAGTCTGTTTCTGTATTGTATCTTTTCTTTTTAGATTCTTGGGGATATTATTGCTCCCTTGCCAAGGAATGGAATATGTCTTTCTTCCTGGACCCATGCAACTGGGAAATATTAAATCCAAGCCCTTCTGTTTCCTGTTACACTGAGGGCTCTCTGCTATCTGAGGGCTACTGCAGTGGGACACCGCAAGTCAGGATCCTTCAGCCTTTGCAAGCCTGAGGGCTCAGGGCTCTGTAACCCATGGCTGCCTTTCCCGCACCCTTGGGTTCTGGCTATATTCGGTCTCTGGGCCTCCATTACTTTGAGGATATAAACGTGAACAGTGTGCATAGAGTAGTCATACCTCCAAGTGACAAATCTCTAAGAAGTTCTCAAAGACTCCTTGAAAGAGGAAAAATGAGATTTTTTTCTTTTTCCTTTCACAGGGTGTTCAAGATTGCTTCAGAGGAAAGTACTCACAGAAAGACAAGACTGTCAAGGCTGCTAACTTCTGTTCTTGGTAACTGTTGCTCACAGCCCTTGGATTGTAAGAGCTGGGAGAAAAGCACGTGTATTTTCATATGGAATAAGGGTTCCACATGGTAATCAGTTACTCAATGAAGAGAACTCTCCACTCAATGATACAGCTGAAATTCCCAGGGAACCTCCTTTAATTTTGAGTGTCTAAGAAATACTTGGGCTTCCCTGGTGCCTCAGACAGTAAAAAATCCTGCAGTGCAGGAAACCTGGGTCTGACCCCTGAGTCGGGAAGATCCCCTCGAGGAGGGCACGGCAACCCACTCCAGTGTTCTTACCTGAAGAATTCCATGGACAGAGGAGCCTGGCGGGCTACAGTCCATGAGCCATGAAGAGTCAGACATGTCTGAGCAACTAACACTTTCACTTCACAGGGAACACTCAGACCAAACATTCTCAGAAATAATTACCTTGAGTAGCTATAAATCTCTATTGGTCATGAATTCCACATTTATCCTGCATATGTGAATGTCCACAAGGAAGCCAGTATCTCTCCTTTACCAGATATGTCTGAACAGGGACCATTACCATCAGTGGCAGAAGTCACAGTCTGGGCTGAAATCAGATTTCTAGATGGACTTAGATTTCCCCCCTAGGAAGGTCTTACTAATTGTCCAGCAAGGTGTGCATCTCCTGGGCCGCTGGTTGAGCACTTGAGCTCCTCTCTGCTTCTCTACCACTGCTTCTTCTAGGCTTTAACATTGCTCATTCACTACCATTTAATTTCCTATGCCTGTATCATCTGAGGAGAGAGAGAACACGTCTTTTAGTTTCATGTTTTCTTCCCCACAAATGCCATTGAACAGAAGTGCTCTTTCCTTTCTGCTACCAAGACACAATGAGAGGCCAATCCTGGTCCACTCTGCACACTAGACTCACAGGAGGTTGTGTGACCATCACCATCCATTTCAGTGTGTGTTACAGCTCAGCTCTGCCCTGACCCAGAAGCCTACTTCTCCTCCAGGGGTTTCTGCTCCTTCTCTCTCCTAAAATCGCTGCTTCTCACCTTTTCCCTTCTCTCTGTTTTGTCCTCTCTTTCTCCTCTGACCGTTAGTCATCTTAGTTATTTCTGTTATTGTTTCTTTAAAAGACACTGATTCCTGGGTATCTGTATACGAATGTTATTCTTTTAATTCCTGGTTAATGTGATACCTCTTTATTATCTACATAAGAACCTAGCTAGGTTAAATTTCCGATAGGTAATCCTTAGCTTCGAGTACTGTAACTGCAACATTGGTGAGAGCCTGTTATATAAATACTATGTATCATATAGCCAAAGCAGCAAGTTTTCCTGTTTCATTGCACTTTCTACCTTTTTGGGTAGAAAATTATTTAGTACTTAACCTAACCAGAAACTGGTCCCGAACCCTCTAGCCATTCTGTGGATAAAGCAGGGCCCTGCTGAAATATTGTTCTGAGAGCAAGAGGGCTACACATTCCACTCGTGGAGTTAACCTGTCTTTATCACAGCAGATAAACATGTCAATCTGTAGAGTCTATGTGACACTCAGATCAATCTGTAGAGTCTGTCTATCCAGAGTTCCATTTGTAATTCACAGCCATACTCCCCAGCTCCCATATAATCTATAGGTCTCTTTATTCCCTTTGTCAAAAGTTGCAGTATCCTTCTCTCCATAGAACATTTTAAAAATATCTCCTGCTTATTAGCACTTTTGTACTCATGGTACTAATGAAAATTAGGAAATAATAAGATTCAGCTTCAAGATAACCTTGATGCATTTTGGAAATATTTTTTCCCCCTTAGGTAAAACTGGACAATCCTTAGCAATTCACATGAAAACTCCAATATCCGAGGAAGCCAGAGAAACCCAAGCTGAGACTTTTACATGGCCTCTCAAATATGGGAGTATTGCTGTTGGAATGACAAGAGTTTGCTGAGCTCAGTTCAAAATGAGTCTCTTGGTCCTCAAGCCCTTACCTTGTTCCCCTAGAAAGCCACCTGCTCTCCTCCTTCCTGTGCCCCTCTCTATGAATCTGAGATGTGGATGCTGAGGGTGGCGCCAGCCATTGGAAGCAAGTCTTCTCTCTTTAAACTGGAGTCAAAAGCAGCTGAGGGTGTGTTGTGGGGAGAACAAGCTTCCACATATGCTCTTTGCTCGATGTCATCCTTTTCCACATGGGTATCATGTTGGGGGCCGAAGATGCACAGTGCACACAAGTAAGCAGGGGGCAGGGAAGTGTCCCTCAGAACACCAAGAATTCTTGAGTACTGAATCCCACCTCCAACTCATCAGTGTATTCTTTAGCATCTGGACCTGCATATAACACATCTTTAGGCAACTGCTTCCTTTAATGGTTGGACAGAGGAAAGGTACAGGTATTATAGGAGATAAGAATCATCTCCACAACAGTAGTGTTTTTGATCAGGCTATCTCCAGCAGATAACATGGGCGTCATCTTGTGGTCAGGTTAGCTAAGAAGAAAAAAGTGGAAAACAAATGAATCTTTATGTTTGTACATCCCACTCCCCCAACACACACACAACACAGATACTGAATATTTATAAAAAATTTTAGACAACACTGAGTGACTTCATTTTCTTTTCTTTTTCTTTTTTAGGCACCATGATGGAGACTTCCATATGCAGATTTAATTTCTTGCGAAAGCCTGGTAAGTGGGGAAGAGAAAGGTTTCCTTCTTTTCTTCTAATCTTCTTTATTCCCAGAAACTATTGCTAGGAGACTCACCAGCGCATAGAGCCAGACATGCTTCAGACTAGGTTGAAAATAGAAGGGTTTCTCCCTGAGAGCAGCCAGTGCCTGTGGAACTCTTGGTGGGCTCTATTCTGTGCCCCTCCCAATACTCTCAAGTACCATCTGACAGTTACTTTTGCCTCTGACAGTTAACCTCTAAAGTCTTTTCTGCTTTCAGTTAAATCTCTGGCTCCCACAGCTTCATACACTGCCCAAGTCAGTGTGGCTTATGCTATTCTTCACACCCCTCACCCAGTAGAGTGTCTTAAATCATTTTTGTCCCCTTTGAGAAAATTGCCTCATGATCTTCATATAATATAAAACCAGAAGAACTCTATCTTTTCACCTAGTTATCTATAATTTATTTTCCACAATGCACAATTTCAGGTTTCATCATAATGGTTACCACTAAAGAGAGTTTCTACTGATATCCATGTCTTCTTTAGTCCAGTCTTTTAAAAGCTGAAGGAAATCCTAGCTTCCTGTATAACTTTCTAGGCTGCATTCCCTTCTTCTTCAGGGTTAGATGATTTCTCATTCTACCCTCCACTTCCTGAATCATTCCAGGTGAGAAAGAAAATAAACCAACATAAAAGGCAGAAACCATTGCTCAGGTAGACAGAAAATTTACGGCATAATTACCTCATGAAAATTGTGGTTAGCCTGGGGTTCCTAAAGAGCAGTCATTTGGTTATTTGCAGGTTCTGTTTCCTCAGGCATAATTGGTCTCCTCTAGAAGGAAAATGCTAACTTCAGCCTTTCTCCACTAAGTGACTCGAGTCTTCTATACCCCATTTCTCCTCATAGAAAGCTTATCTCAATCAGCCCAATCTCTGTCCAAGTAGGGATACCCCAAAACTCACCTCTGCACCAGCAAGGAGTTTCTCTGATATCCTCAATTTCCAGATGCTTCTCCATTCAAAAGTATTTCATTGCAGTTGGTTTTTTAAGGCAGGTGTACTGATCCTGCAGGTGGGTGGTCTGCCATGGTGCTCAAATGTGACTGAGTACAAACCATTTGTAAACCTCTAAGACATCATGGGTTCAACTTCCAATATTCCTTTACTCTAGGTTTGACTGTTGGGGTAGGAATGTTGCCCAGATCTGGAGCTTTCTTTACCTCGTCAGTTACTCCCCAGAATTCTGCAGTCCCAGATTAAGTTTACCTAAACCAACTGTCTCTCAGCAGTAGTTTATTTTTCTCAAAGGAAATGCTCTCACATGTATATCACACCCTTTTAACTACATCTCTATTTGGAAATGCATGAATATTTGGTTTGGGGAAAAGTTATCCTCCTAGTCAAAAATACCCTAAATCACTATGTTCTCCTGCACATCACCTTCAGGAAACAACTCTTTAGCCACTGAGATGGCTTCCTTATATATTTACATACTTTGTCTTGTTTTCATCTTAAAAAAGAGATGTGTATGTAGTTTTAAGTAGCATGTGAAAATTTTTGATGGCTTCGTATGTCATGTTTTCATATGTCATAATATTCTCGATTTCAATTAATTTGAATGAAAATATTTTAATATGAAAAACATAACATTTATATTACATGTTCTTTTCCATCTCACTGTAATCTCATGCAATGAGACTTTGAACATTTTAGTAGCCCTTGAAATACATTTACCCACTACCCTTCCAAAAATGTATTAATTGTTCCCCCTACAACCAAAAGTATAGAGGTATGATTATAACCTCTGTGCACTGCAGTCAGGAAAAACCTTAATAAGGATCCCGAGGTACGACTGAGAAAAATTAGGTCTCAAATTCCCAGTCTAAGTTTCAAAAATTCTCTAAAGCATGACAGGTGACCATTTAACCAAAGTCTTCCTTGAACTGTATATATGCAAATTTCCTCTGTTCCTTTATTTTACAATAGCAACAATTCTCAGACTCATATCTAAATGAGAATTTGAAAATACAATCCTCTTTTTTTCCCCTCATATTCTACCTTTGATGTAAAGAAGAAACCAAAACTTGAAAAACATTTTTTCAACAGTAAAACTATTTTCTCTTTTAGAAACCACTGGGCAATTTTACAACTATATGTCATGACACATTTTAAAACAATCAAATTTCTAAAAGACGTTAAAAAGAATTCATTTGAATCAGTTCTGATGAGATGGATGAAATTGGAGCTGATTATACAGAGTGAAGTAAGCCAGAAAGAAAAACACCAATACAGTACACTAACACATATATATGGAATTTAGAAAGATGGCAATGATGACCCTGTATGCAAGACAGGAAAAAAGACACAGCTGTGTATAACGGACTTTTGGACTCAGAGGGAGAGGGAGAGGGTGGGATGATTTGGGAGAATGGCATTCTATCATGTATACTATCATATAAGAATTGAATCGCCAGTCTATGTCTGACGCAGGATACAGCATGCTTGGGGCTGGTGCATGGGGATGACCCACAGAGATGTTATGGGAAGGGAGGTGGGAGGGGGGGTTCATGTTTGGGAACACATGTAAGAATTAAAGATTTTAAAATTTAAAAAAAAAAAACTCAAAAAAAAAAAAGCAAATATGTATTATTTTTCAGTATGTGTATGCATGTGTGTGTGTATCCCATGTTTACAATATGTGAAGATTTAAACATATGTAGACAGTGTCTGAGATAATGTTGCAGAAAGCCAACCTTCTTGACATCTTTAAATGAAGTATTTTTGGCCTCCAGAGGAGATTGACCAGATTAAGTTTGGCTCAATAGCAAAGCCTCTCTATATCACAAGACTAAATTAATTTTAATACATTTATCAACTTCTTAGCCTTCTAAATCTATCAGACAGCCATGTTTGCATTTTAGAAACTGCAGTCCTAAGAAAACAGAGTGAAGCTTTCAAAAGTGATGTTTCAATTAAACTTTAAAGTCCTATGTGCAAAGGCAACACTGCTTTCCTTCCTTAGCAATGAACAGACATATATGACTTAGGAGAAATAGGAAGAAAAATAGAGAAGGAGAAAATAGACTTTATTGTTTAGCAATTAAAAATGGATTGATGTAAAGTAATGTACCAGGAAAAGTAATGGACTAACTTATGGTGTTTTTTACTTACATAATTAATGTATATGTACATACACGTGAATATATATATTCAGATATATACTTATTTATACACATACGTAGATATACATATACATAAAAACACATGTATCTAAAATTCCTCTAAGTGAAACTGTTTGTTCAGGTAAAACAATATGAAATACTAGAGATAAAATGCTAGACAGACACATCAGTGCCACTGATGAATGGAATGAGGACTAGAAATATGGAGATAAAACCCTTAAACTTTTACAAACTGAATTTCAAAGATCACAGAAGGGGTGAAATCTAATTGGTTATATTCAAATCTCTGCTTCTGAATATTGATCTTGTGATTTGAACTTGCTTCACTCCTATTCATAGGTAATATGGTAAATAAGAACAAACTTCCCTTTTAAACTTTATTTCTAAATTTTGAAACCATTATAATTTAGCAAGGACACCATTTTTGGGGGGAACTGCAGTAAGTCAAAGAAAGCAAATTTTATGTTATTGAATTTTCTAGTAAGTGAATTCGAGTCACTCATGGAATAAGAGTCATATATATTAACATAAACAGAGAAGGAATAAACAAATGAAAGGAGAAAAAAGAAAATTGAGGGTTTTTTTTTCTTTAGATTATTTTCATCATAGAATAAGGTAATATGCCCAGGATTTTTAATTTTACAGAATTATAAAACAAGTATCTTCCTACTTCTTATCACCCACTTCTTTGCATAAAGGCTTTATAAAACGCACATTACTGTCAGTATCTTCCTCCTTTTTTGAAAACACTACTAAGTCTTTGGAGTAACCTAGGTTCATCTCCGGAGAAGGCAATGGCACCCCACTCCAGTACTCTTGCCTGGAAAATCCCACGGACAGAGGAGCCTGGAAGGCTGCAGTCCATGGGGTTGCGAAGAGTTGGACACGACCAAGCGAGTTCACTTTCACTTTCAACGTTCATGCATTGGAGAAGGAAATGGCAACCCACTCCAGTGTTCTTGCCTGGAGAATCCCAGAGACGGGGGAGCCTGGTGGGCTGCTGTCTATGGGGACGCACAGAGTCGGACACGACTGAAGTGACTTAGCAGCAGCAGCAGCAGCAGCAGCAGCAGCAGCAGCAGCAGCAGCAGCAGGTTCATCTCATATAAGATTTCTCTGGATATCCTCAAAAGTATTTACAGGCTCTGTATAATTCATCAGTTTCTCACATCACTCATATCTATTTTCTGTTATTTTCTTATTATCATTATCTTCCTCGTACAAAATAAATAAATTACTTTTAGAACTTTTTTTTTTTTTTTATCTTTCAAGAAAGAAGGACTTATCAACTTACTGGGCAAGGTAATGATTATAATTTTTCTCTTCAGTTGAAACTTACTTTTTAAATTAAAATAAATAAATAAATAAAAGAGATAGAAAGCAAATAAACCACTTGAGTAAATGGTAATTCAGACTTAATAATCAGTAACAACTGATTGGTCAGAATTGTACCTGGGCACTACTAGAGAGATCAAACTGAGTGTATTGTAGTTATCTCCACATGAGCAGGATGGATCCCCAAATTGCTTTAGATATTGAGATTGGTGATGCCACACATGTATCAGGAGGCTAATAAAATATTTTCTTCTAAGCATTTCCAAATATGGTTTGAGAGAGAAAGAAGGGCTGACTGAGTTAGAGTGTTATAGTGATTAGGGGTAAAAAGGCTGAAGCTTCTGGGGTGAGGTTGGGCATTCTGAACTTCTCACTGCAGTCATGGGAGGAACACTTAGTTTTTCTTATCAGATTATCCAGATAGAGAGGAAGGAGAGGAATGGAGCTGGAAAGCTGTCAGCAGTTAAATCTCAAAAAAAGAATCAGAATTTTATCACAAGTGATTAAAAAAAAAAATACTCAGGTGACTTCTGGAACGGGATTAAAAAAAAACACACTATAGAAACTTTCGAACAAATAAAGCAAAATTAGCTTTGGGTTCAATAGTTGCATGTGATTACATCCTGCCTCTTAAATGTTTCATAATTTCCTTTTTTCCATAGTTAAGATATGGATGTTAAGGTGGTTAAACTGCTCTGGCATCTCTACCGTATTAACCATCAGGCTCATTAACTCATCTGGTTGATTAGACAGTTATCTTTTTACTCACTTATCACTCTGTGATCAATGGGAATAAAATACACAGAGGAAAAACTTAGCTGAAATATATGTACAATAGTGAAATATAAATTATTTCTGCTTAAATAGGGCTCCCCTTATTCTAGATGATAATTCTCTAAAAATCAGAGGTTATATGAATCAATGACTTAACAAACATTAGTAAATTAAAAGTGCTGGGGAAATTTCTTTGCAGTCCAGTGACTACGACACACTACTACTGCAGGAGGCCTGGGTTTGACCTCACGTTGGGGAATTAAGATCCATATGCAGCTCAGCAACCCCTTAAGGGGCTTCCTGGCTGGCTCAGAGGGTAAAGCATCTGCCTGCAATGTGGGAGACCGGGGTTCTATCCCTGGGTCGGAAATGGAAACCCACTCCATTACTCTTGCCTGGAAAATCCCATGGACAGAGGAGCCTGGTAGGCTACAGTCCATGGGGTCGCAAAGAGTTGGACAAGACTGAGCGACTTCACTTTCACTTTCATACAGCTCAGCACAGCCACAAAATAAAAATAAATAAAAGTAAACTTTTAAAGATTTATTTTAAAAAGGGCTGGGAGAATCAGAATTGAAAGGAGGAAAAACTTGGGATTCTTATCCCATAAAAACAGATACAGTGATTTCAGATTTAACGTGAATACACTAAGTTTTTAAAGCTCCTAAAGAGAACATTCAGCTAACATCCACAGGATATATGACTTTCTATGACAGAAATCAGCATACTGGAAGACCAACAGACTCGACAACATAAACACAGTTACTGTGATGCTAGAAGCACTGGTAATAACAATATTAAGAGTAGTAGTGCCTCCGAGACAATCATAATTAAAAGAAAATAATATGTTGGAAAAATATGTATAACTATCATTTTATGTATAGAGCTTAAACATTATAATAAGAAGCCTTCAGTAGCTAATTAGACAAAGAAATATTATAAAGAGATAATTTTAAATGAAGAAAACAAAAACAGAAGATGTGATCTTAACACAGAAAATAGACATGAAAAGAGAGAGAAAGAAAGGGAAAGAACTCTGGGATAGCAGTTTTTAACTAAGATTATAGAATAATTATATAACACATTATCCAGATCTGTATAAGGCAAGATGGACACTAGAAGTGTTGCTATTAGAAACACAAGGGCTCCAATCAAGATGTCAAGCTAAAAGGATGCAGAGCTTACCTCCTCCCACAAACATCAGAAATACATCTATATGTGGTAAAAATTTAAAAAAAAATAACTACTGAATGCTGGCAGAAGATCTTAGATATACAAAAATGCAGAAGGATCTCTATGTATCTGTGGAAAATTCTTAAAGACATGGGAATACAAGACCACCTTACCTGCCTCCTGAGAAATATGTATGCCAGTCAAGAAGCAACAGTTAGAACCATACATGGAACAATGGACTGGTTGTAATTGTGAAAGGAGTACATCAAAGCTGTACATTGTCACATTGCTTTTTAAACTTATATTCAAAGTACATCATGTGAAATGTTGGGTTGGATGAAGCACCAGCTGCAATCAAGATTGCCAGGAGAAATATCAACAAAATCAGTCATGCAGATGATACCACCCACAGGCAGAAAGCAAAGAGGAACTAAAGAGCTTCTTGATGAAAGTGAAAGAGGAGAGTGAAAAAGTTGGCTTGAAACTCAACATTCAACAACTAAGATCATGGTATCCAGTCCCATCATTTCATGGCAAATAGATGGGGAAACAATGGAAACCATGACAGACTTTTTTTTTTTTTGGTCTCCAAAATGACTGCAGATGTTGACTGTAGCAATGAAATTAAAAGACACTTGCTCCTTGGAAGAAAAGCTATGACCAACCTAAACAGAATAGTAAAAAGCAGAGACTTTGCCAACAAATGTCCATTTAGTCAAAGCTATGGTTTTTCCAGTACTCATGTATGGATGTGAAAACTGGACTATAAAGAAAGTTGAGTGCCGAAGAACCGATGCTTTTGAACTGTGGTTTTGGAGAAGACTTTATTTTATATATTGTTTTACTTTAAAATATTGTATTGGTTTTGCCATACATCAACATAGGTCTGGCACGGGTGTACACGTGTTCCCAATCCTGAACTCCCCTCCCACCTCCCTCCCCATTCCATCTCTCTGGGTCATCCCAGTGCACCAGCCCCAAGCATCCTGTATCCTGTATCGAACCTAGACTGGTGATTCATTTCTTATATGATATTATAAACAGAAGACTCTTGAGAGTCCCTTAGACTACAAGGAAATCTAACCAGTCTATCCTAAAGGAAATCAGTCCTGAATGTTCATTGGATGGACTGATGCTGATGCTGAAACTCTAATACTTTGGCCACCTGATGCAAAGAACAGACTCACTGGAAAAGACCCTGATGCTGGGAAAGATTGAAGACTGCAGGAGAAGGGGACTAAGGAGGATTTTTCCCAACCCAGGTACTGAACCTGGGTCTCCTTCATTGCAGGTGGATTCTTCACTGTCTGAGCCACCAGGGAAACCCACAAAATATATAATAAATAGCCCATACAACTCAATGATAATAATGAAAAAATTTAAATGGGTAAAATAGCCACTTAACCAAAGAAGACATACAGATGGACAATAAGCACACGAGAAGATGCTCATCATCACTAATTAATAGAGAAATGTAAATCCAAACTGTTATGAGGTAGCACCTATACCCCTATGTTCATAGCAGCACTGTTCACAATATCCAAGATATGGAAATGACCTAAAGGTCCACTGATGGATAAATGTCAATGATAAATGGATAATGAAGATGTGATGTGTGTATATAGGTGTGTGTGTGTATTTACACACAGAAGTACACACACACAGTGGAATATTACTCAGCCATAAAAAGAGAATAAAATAATGCCATTTGCAGCAACATGGATGGGCCCAGACATTATACTGCTAAGTGAAATAATTTAAAAAGAGAAAGGCAAATACCATATGATATTACTTTTATGTGGAATCTAAAATGTGATACAAGTACTTACCCATGAAATAGAGACAGACTCACAGACAGAGATTATAGTCCATGGCTCAGTGGTTAAAGCGTCTGCCTCCAATGGGGGAGAGCTGGGTTTGATCCCTGGGTTGGGAAGATCCCCTGGAGAAGGAAATGGCAATCCACTCCAGTATTCTTGCCTGGAGAATCCTATGGATGGAGAAGCCTAGTAGGTCACAGTCCACGGGGTCGCAAAGAGTCGAACACGACTGAGTGACTTCACCTTCACCTTCACAGAGAGAGAAAACAGCCTTATGGTTGCCAAGGGGGAGGTGGGTTGGGAAAGGGAATGGAATGGGAATTTGGGATTAGCAGATGCAAACTACTATATATAGGATGGATACACAAAAAGGTATAGTAGAGCGAACTATAGTCAGTATCCTGTGATAAATCATAAAGAAAAAAAATGAAAAAAGTAATTATATGTATAACTGAATCAGCAGAAACTAATGGAACATTGTAAATCAACTATACTTCAATAAATACATATTTTTAAAAAAAGAAAAAAATTATACATGCATCTATATATTCATAGCAGCACTGTTTACAATTGCCAAGATATGGACGCAACCTAAGTGTCCATCAACAGATGAATGGATAAAGAACATGTGGTACGCATATGTAAATGAAATACTACTTAGCCAAAAAGGAATGATTTTGCCACCATAGATGGACTTGGAGGGCATTATGCTAAGTGAAATAAGTCAGAGCAATATTTTTACGTGGAATCTAAAAAATGCAATAAATTAGTGAATATAACGCAAAAGAAGCAGATTCACAGATACAGAGAACAAACTAGTGATTACCAGTGGAGAGGGGAGGAGGAGGGGCAATACAGGAGTAGGTGATTAAGAGTTACAGACTATTATGCTGTACAATAACTACAAGGATATAATGTACAACACAGGGAATATGGCAAGCATTTCACAATGACTAAAAATCTAACATCACCTTTAAAAAGTGTGAATCATAGCAGTGTACATCTATAAAATATAATACTGTACATCAATAATACAATTTTGAAAGGTCCCTCCTTTCACTGAAAATAAACAAAAAGAAGCATGAATAGGGATACTTGGATGAGTCATTTATCAAACTGCAACAGAGTCTCAAAATATATGCTCATTATCTTAGTAACTGAATTTCTGGTTTATCTTATGGTTAAATAAGACACAAATCAAAAATAAAATAACATTAGGGACTAATATTCAAGTCATTTATAATAATATTTTGTTATTAAGTAATCATAGAACATCTAGTCTTTGATAATAGTCAAAGAGCTTTTTAAATATATTATGTATATATATATACATACATGTATATGTATATAAAATATATCATGCATCCATTGTATGATACATAATGCCTATATTAAAATATCACACCTTTAAAAATCAGGAAAATACGTGAAAATTCTTAATCAGGCATAGTTTAAAGCAAAGCAAACATCTGAATATTAAAGATAATCACTAGAATGTAAGCTCCACAAGGGATGAAGGATTTTGCTATTCATACTGTTGCTGTAGATTACTGCTATCTCTACCACATAAAATAGAGCCTGGTAACAAAGCTGGCATTCAACAAATGTTTGTTTAATTAATTAGAAAGATGTATTATATTCCTTTCACATAGAGAAATGGAATAAAATATCAACTATAATTATGAATATGTGATGAGATTATGGACATTTCCTTTCTCCATAATAACATGTCTAGAACTTTTGAATTTGACTTGTGAATATAAAATCACTTTCAAAAATACTGATTTCATTATAAATCAATACAACATTATTTTGTTTTAAAAATAATTTAAAAATTTACCATATAATTTCAATTATTTTTATCACTTTAAGGTATTGCTTTTAAATCAGATTTGTGGGCATATATTGTCAAGTATTAGGCATAGATCATGCCATTTTACCTTTCAGTATATTTATTACTCTTTAGTTAGCACCTGTCCTTGTGTTTGTATTGTATTCATAATCATCTGTGTTAACGGATGTTGAATACTTCTTTGAATGAATTGTTATTAACTAATCTTCTTTGTTGAGTGTGGTGGTTAAGTTTCTGTGTCATTTTCAATGAACCATGAGGTACCCAGATACTTAGTCAAATATTATCGTGGATGTTTCTATGAGGGTTTTTTCCAGATGAGATTAATGTTTAAATTCATAGACTCAGTAAAGGAGATCACCCTATCTAATGCTGGTAGGCCTCATTCAATCAGCTGAAACTTGAATAGAACAAAAAGGCCGACCTCCGCAGTAAAAGAATTTCCAGCCTGAATGCCTTTGAACTGGGACACTGGCTCTTCATGGATCTCAAACCTACTGGCCTCTGAACTAGAACTGCACCATTGGCTGTCCAAGTTCTCAGGCTTGAATGCACAATACACACGTACACACGCATTTCAAGATCTAGACCCAGCAAAAACATCATTCATGATGATGGAGAACTTAAGATAATCTCATGCTCAGTTGCTTCAGTCGTGTCTGACTCTTTGCGACCCTATGGACTATAACTCACCAGGCTCCTCTGTCCATGAGATTCTCTAGTCAAAACTACTGGAGTGGATTGGCATGCCTTCCTTGAAGGGATCTCTCTAACCCAGGGATCAAACCAGTGTTCAGTTCAGTTCAGTCACTCAGTCATGTCTGACTCTTTGTGACCTCCTAGACTGCAGTATGCCAGGCTTCCCTGTCCATCGCCAACCCCCAGAGCCTGCTCAAACTCACATCCATAAAGTCGGTGATGCCATCCAACCATCTCACTCTCTGTCATCCCCTTCTCCTCTTGCCTTCAATCTTTTCCAGTGTCAGGGTCTTTTCCAATTAGCCAGTTCTTCAAATCAGGCGGCCAAAGTATTGGAGTTTTAGCTTCACCATCAGTCCTACCAATGAACATTCAGGACTGATTTCCTTTAGGATCGACTGGTTTGATCTCCTTACAGTCCAAGGGACTCTCAAGAGTCTTCTCTAACACCACAGTTCAAAAGCATCAATTCTTCAGCACTCAGCTTTCTTTATGGTCCAACTCTCACATTCATACATCACTACTGAAAAACCATAGCTTTGACTAGACAGACCTTTGTTGGCAAAGTAACGCCTCTTCTTTTTAATATGCTGTCTAGGTTGGTCATAGCTTTTCTTCCGTGGAGCAAGCATCTTAATTCCATGGCTGCAGTCGCCATCTTCAATGATTTTGGAGCCTAAGAAAAATGTGTCTACTGCATTGAAGGTGGATTCTTCACCCACTGAGTCACCTGGGAAGCCCAAGATAACCTCAGACTTCAATCCCTAGGTTGGAAACATCCCCTGGAGGAAGACATGGCAACCCACTTCAGTAGGCTTGCCTGGAGAATCCCCATGGATAGAGGAGACTGGCAGGCTACAGTCCATGGAGTTGCAAAGAGTTGGACATGACTGAGCAACTAAGCACAGCACAGCACAAGGTAAAAAATGGAGATCTTATCACCATTATGCCTACATTAAAAGAAGTCTGACAAAGTTCTTGAAAGAGAGGGGAACAAAACAACAACAACAAAAATAATAATCTTAGGATATCAGGAAAAGTATAACTTGGTAAACATAATGAAAAATGGAATAGGCATGCCTCTTACTCTTGAGTTTTTAAAATTGTGTTTGATGGTTGAAACAAAAGATATAATGCTTTCTGATGTGATTTTTATATCCAGAGAATATTTAAGACAATTAGATTATAAATAGGGAGAACAAAGTAACACAAAGAGAAATAATATTTCTACTTGTCACTTAAACTGGTTAAGTGACAACCCTTGTAGACTGTTATAAGCTACATATATGTAATATAATACCTAGAGAAAACAATAAAAATGCTATACATAGATATATGCTCAAAAACACTATAGATAAATCAAGTAAGAGGTCTAAATTTGATCAAGAAATATATAAGAAAGAGCAAAGAAATAACTGAGAAATAACAGAAAAAAAGAAAATGGCATTCTTAAGCCCTAAAATATCAATAACTATATTAATTATAAAATTTCTAGATTCACCAAAAAAAGAGAGATTAGCAAAGTGGAGTTAAAAAACATGACCCAATTATATTCTGTCTATAATAAACTCACTTCAAATATAACATACAAGCAGGCTGACAGAAAAAAGTAGAAAATATATACAATTCAAATATCCACGAAAAAAAGCAAAAGTGTCTCTATGAATATAAAATAAATGTGATTTAATACCAAAGAACATCACCAGAGAGGGAGAAGGACATTATACAATGATTGAAAAGAGCTATTCCATCAATAATACACATAATCCTAAATGTGCATATGTCAAACAGTACCCTAAAAATCACTGAAAAATAAAAAAGATAATCTCTAAAATATTGAAAATTAAAAAAAAAACACTTCTAAATAATCCTGATATCAAAGAGGAAGTCTCAGAAAAACAAAAATTTCATTGAACTATACGAAAATGAATATAAAACATATCAACATTTGTGAGATAGTTATTTTAGAAACAAGAGCGATATTTTTATGTATTTATACACATTATCCCCTGGAGAAGGAAATGGCAACCCACTCCAGTACTCTTGCCTGGAAAATTCCATGGACTGAGGAGCCTGGTAGGCTACAGTCCATGGGGTTGCAAAGAGTAGGACAGGACTGAGCAACTTCACTTTCACTTTCACACACATTATGAAGGAGGAAATAACTCACTTCAAATCTTGAGCTCCCATGGCAATAATCAACCAAGAAGAAGAGTAAAATAAACCCAAAGCAAAAGGAAAAAAAAAAAAAGTACTAAACATAAGAATAGAAACCAATAATATTTAAAATAACAGCAATAAAGAAAGGTCAGCAGAACAAAGAGCTGGTACTTTGAAGAGCTCAATAAAATAGACAAATCTCTAGCAAGAATGACAAATAGAAAAAAAGAGAAGATTCAAATTACTAAAATTACCAATATCAACAATTAAATAGAGGATTATCACTATAAGGGACCCCGAAGATATCAAAAGGTTGACAAAGAAATGCTACCAATACCTCTACACACATATTATAAACTAGATGAAATAAGCCACTTCCTCAAAAAGGCTTTCACAACTCACCTAATATAAAACTGATAGTTTGAATAGCTCTGTAACTAACAAAGATATTTAATCTGCAATCATCAAAAAAAACTCACTCTCAATAAATTCCCAATACCAACATTCTCACTGAATAATTCTACTGAACATTTACTTAACACTAATAAGCTATATGGGCTTCCCAGGTGGCTCAGTGGTAAGCATCTGCCTGTCAATGGAGGAGACGCACAAGATATGGGTTTGATCCCTGGGGCAGGAAGATACCTGGAGCAGAAAATGGCAACCACTCCAGTATAGGAGAAGAAAATGGCAACCCACTCCAGTATTCTTGCCTGGAGAATCCCAGGGACAGAGGAGCCTGGCAGGCTGCCATTCTATGGGGTCGCACTTAGCAGCAGTAGCACTCCAGTATTCTCGCCTGGGAAATCTCATGGACTGAGGAGCCTGCTATGTTACAGTCCCTGGAGTCGCAAGGAGTCAGACACAACTGAACAACTGAGCACAAATACACTGTAAGACCCTTTGATATTGATGATCCTCTTTTTTATTCCACAGAACTTAGGACCATGCCCAGTATGATGTATAACACATATACAAATATATATGTGTGTGTGTGTATATATTTATAAATAAAAGAAACACAACATTAAACATATTGAACTGTTTTCCTACTTAAATTCTATGTTAATTTGTATATCAGTACAGTTCAGTTCAGTCGCTCAGTCATGTCCGACTCTTTGCGACCCCATGAATCGCAGCATGTCAGGCCTCCCTGTCCATCACCAACTCCCAGAGTTCACTCAGACTCACATTTATCGAGTAAGTGATACCATCCAGCCATCTCATCCTCGGTCGTCCCCTTCTCCTCCTGCCCCCAATCCCTTCCAGTATCACAGTCTTTTCCAATGAGTCAACTTTTCACATGAGGTGGCCAAAGTACTGGAGTTTCAGCTTTACCATCATTACTTCCAAGGAAATCCCGGGGCTGATAGCCTTCAGAATGGACTGGTTGGATCTCCTTGCAGTCCAAGGGACTCTCAAGAGTCTTCTCCAACACCACAGTTCAAAAGCATCAATTCTTCGGTGCTCAGCCTTCTTCACAGTCCAATTCTCACATCCATACACACTACTGGAAAAACCATAGCCTTGACTAGACGGACCCTAGTCGGCAAAGTAATGTCTCTGCTTTTGAATATGCTATCTAGGTTGGTCATAACTTTCCTTCCAAGGAGTAAGCGTCTTTTAATTTCATGGCTACAATCACCATCTGCAGTGATTTTGGAGCCCCCCAAAAATAAAGTCTGACACTGTATCCACTGTTTCCCCATCTATTTCCCATGAAGTGATGGGACTGGATGCCATGATCTTCGTTTTCTGAATGTTGAGTTTTAAGTCAAATTTTTTACTCTCCTCTCTCACTTTCATCAAGAGGCTTTTTATTTCCTCTTCACTTTCTGCCATAAGCGTGGTGTCATCTGCCTATCTGAGGTTATTGAAATTTCTCCCGGCAATCTTGATTCCAGCTTGTGTTTCTTCCAGTCCAGCATTTCTCATGATGTACTCTGCACATAAGTTATATAAGCAGAGTGAAAATATACAGCCTTGATGTACTCCTTTTCCTATTCGGAACCAGTCTGTTGTTCCATGTCCAGTTCTAAATGTTGCTTCATGACCTGCATACAGACTCCTCAAGAGGCAGGTCAGGTGGCCTGGTATTCCCATCTCTTTCAGAATTTTCCACAGTTTATTGTGATCCACACAGTCAAAGGCTTTGGCATAGTCAATAAAGCAGAAATAGATGTTTTTCTGGAACTCTCTTGCTTTTTCCATGATCCAGCGGATGTTGGCAATTTCATCTCTGGTTCCTCTGCCTTTTCTAAAACCAGCTTGAACATCAGGAAGTTCACGGTTCACGTATTGCTGAAGCCTGGCTTGGAGAATTTTGAGCATTACTTTACTTGCATGGGAGATGAGTGCAATTTTGCGGTAGTTCGAGCATTCTTTGGCATTGCCTTTCTTTGGAATTGGAATGAAAACTGCCCTTTTCCAGTCCTGTGGCCACTGCTGAGTTTTCCAAATTTGCTGGCATATTGAGTGCAGCACTTTCGCAGCATCATCTTTTAGGATTTGAAACAGCTCAACTGGAATTCCATCACCTCCACTAGCTTTGTTCGTAGTGATGCTCTCTCTCTTTTTTTTTTTTTTTTTTTAATACTGATGCTTTCTAAGGCCCACTTGCCTTCACATTCTAGGATGCCTGGCTCCAGATGAGTGATTACACCATCGTGATTATCTGGGTCATAAAGATCTTTTTTGTACAGTTCTTCTGTGTATTCTTGCCACCTCTTCTTAATATCTTCTGCTTCTGTTAGGTCCATACCATTTCTGTCCTTTATCGAGCCCATCTTTGCATGAAATGTTCCCTTGGTATCTCTAATTTTCTTGAAGAGATCTCTAATCTTTCCCATTCTGTTGTTTTCCTCTATTTCTTTGCATTGATTGCTGAAGAAGGCTTTCTTATATCTCCTTGCTATTCTTTGGAACTCTGCATTCAGATGCTTACATCTTTCCTTTTCTCCTTTGCTTTTCTTCTCTCTTCTTTTCACAGCTATTTGTAAGCCCTCGCCAAACAGCCATTTTGCTTTTTTTCATTTCTTTTCCATGGGTATGGTCTTGATCCCTGTCTCCTGTACGATGTCACAAACCTCATTCCATAGTTCATCAGGCACTCTATCTATCAGATCTAAGCCCTTAAATCTATTTATCACTTCCACTGTATAATAATAATTTCTTATGCTGAAAAATACTTAAAAATCCTTCCCCTCTGTTTAGATAGCTCCACTATTTTATTTTCTCTCAGAAAAAAAAATAATAAAGAATGAATTAATTGTGCCAATACATATTAAATAGCATTATTTTCCTGAATTGTTCTTTTTCTTAGTTAATATTATTCAATACTATTCCATTTAACATGCTGTAAAATGAAGCACAGGAAATAGAAGATTAAGACAGGATCCTTCTTTTCCTTTATCAGAATCCTAAATTTAATATGCATGTTAACTATTTTATACTTAAAACAGTAATTTATGGACTTCTTTAACATAGTACTTCATGGCATTACTTAACACACATATGATATAAAAATGTGTTATATGCCTTGAAATGAGTAATTTTTCTTCAAGAGGCGTAAGCTTTCTTCCTGCAGAATGGACCCTATGGAAATGTGTACTGGAAAATGAAGAGATCCTTGAACAGTCACTTAAAGAGTCTGTAATTTACTTGATAAGTGATGAACAGACTTCGAAAATTTTAGAGAAATGTGGAACCTAAAGAAGGTCGATACAAATTTACTTGATAAACTGAAGTGAAGAAAGCTTGGTAAAAAGGAATCAGGTGCGAATTCTCTGCAGTAGTAGTCAGGAATAAGTTGATTAGGTCTGAATTAGGTTCATGAGGTACAAGAGTGAAAGAAAGTGACATGATGAAGAAATAGTCGGTAAGACTTTGAGAGTGATTTGATTCCGTTTGTAAGACAGAACTGAATATAGCAGCAGGTTTTAGAGACAAGGGGCTTCCCTTATAACTCAGTTCGTAAAGAATCCACCTGTAATGCAGGAGACCCTGGTTCAATTCTTGGGATGGGAAGATCCTCTGGAGAAGGGATAAGCTACCCACCCCAGTATTCTTGGGCTTCCCTTGTGGCTCAGCTGGTAAAGGATCTGCCTGCAATGTGGTTGACCTGTGTTCAATCCCTGGGTTGGGAAGATTCCCTGGAGAAGGGAAAGGGTACCCACTCCAGTATTCTGGCCTGGAGAATTCCATGGACTATACCCGTAAAGAGTTGGACATGACTGAGTGACTTTCACTTTTAGAGAAAAATTTTATTTTATACTGATTAATTTTCAGCCACAAATGAGTTCTCTTCAGAATTAGGAACTTTATCAGTTTCCTATTGCTATTAAACAAATTGCCACAATCTCATTATCATAGTAAAACACCACATTACTTATAGTTTTAGAAGTCAAAATCCAGTATCAGCCTCATTTGAGCTAAAATCAAGGCCTTGGCAAAAACTAGTTCCTTCAGAGGCTGAGAAGAGACTGTTTCTTTAACTTCTCCAACTTCTAGAAGTCACCTTGAACATTCCTTGGTTCATGCTTCCTGCCTTTTGCTTTTTTTGGTCACATTTCCGACTACTACTCACTCTGATTCATCTGCCTCCCTAAGAACACTACGATAACAATGGGCCCACCTAAATAATCCAGCATGGGCTTCTGAGGTGGCACAGTGCTAGAGAATCTTCTCGCCAATGCAGGAGACACCTAGTTTAATCCCTGGGTTGGAAAGTTTCCTTGAAGTAGAAAATGGCAATTCACTCCAGTATTCTTGCCTGGAAAATTCTATGGACAGAGGAGCCTGGCAGGCTACAGTCCTTGGTATGAAAAAGAGTAGGACACAACAGAATGACTGCCCTCAGATTGTTACCACACCAAATAATCCAGGATACTCTTCCCATTTCAAGACTCTGAACCTAATCACATCTGCAAATTACTTTTTGCTCTAACAAGTAACATAATCATAGGTTCTTAGAATTAGAACATGGAGACATTATTTAGCCTATACCAGCTATGAAATGTTGTATCTGGGGGAGAGGTAGGGTTTAAGATAAATATTTAGGAGTTATTAACTTGGTCTGAGAGTAGATATTCTACATGCAAATAAAATATACAGACTAGCATTTTAAAGAAAACAGAAGGAGGAAAAGGGCATTAGAAAGACTACAATTAGTAGGAAGAAGATGAGGAGTTAGAGTAATGGAAACATCAAAGTGGAGCCTGAAGCCTGATGCCATTCAAGTGAATTTTGTGAAATTAATTGATCAATGGTGGCAGGCAGTGAGAAATTAAGAGAAAGCTTATTAAATCTTACTGAATTTAGCCTCAGTTCAGTTCAGTTCAGAGGCTCAGTCACGTCCGACTCTTTGTGACCCCATGAATTGCAACACCCCAGGCCTCCCTGTCCATCACCAACTCCTGGAGTTCACTCAAACTCATGTGCATCGAGTTGGTGATGCCATCCAGCCATCTCATCCTCTGCCGTCCCCTTCTCTTCCTGCCCCCATTCCCTCTCAGCATCAGGGTCTTTTCCTATGAGTCAACTCTTCACATGAGGTGGCCAAAGTATTAGAGTTTCAGCCTCAGCAGTAGTCCTTCTAATGGACACCCAGGACTGATCTCCTTTAGAATGGACTGGTTGGATCTCCTTGCAGTCCAAGGGATTCTCAACATCACAGTTCAAAAGCATCAGTTCCTCGGCATTCAGCTTTCTTCACAGTCCAACTCTCACATCCATACATGACTACTGGAAAAACCATAGCCTTGACTAGATGGACATTTGTTGGCAAAGTAATGTCTCTTCTTTTTAATATGCTATCTAGGTTGGTCGTAACTTTCCTTCCAAGGAGTAAACGTCTCTTAATTTCATGGCTGCAATCACCATCTGCAGTGATTTTGGAGCCCCAAAAAATAAAGTCTGATACTGTTTCCACTGTTTCCCCATCTATTTCCCACGAAGTGATGGGACCAGATGCCATGACCTTAGTTTTCGGAATGTTGAGCTTTAAGCCAACTTTTTCACTCTTTTCTTTCACTTTCATCAAGAGGCTTTTTAGTTCCTCTTCACTTTCTACCATAAGGGCAGTGTCATCTGCATATCTGAGGTTATTGATATTTCTCCTGGCAATCTTGATTCCAGCTTGTGCTTCTTCCAGCCCAGTGTTTCTCATGATGTACTCTGCATATAAGTTAAATAAGCAGGGTGACAATACTTGCTTGACATACTCCTTTTCCTATTTGGAACCAGTCTGTTGTTCCATGTCCAGTTCTAACTGTTGCTTCCTGACCTGCATATAGGTTTCTCAAGAGGCAGGTCAGGTGGTCTGGTATTCCCATCTCTTTCAGAATTTTCCACAGTTTCTTATGATCCACACAGTCAAAGGCTTTGGCATAGTCAAGAAAGCAGAAATAGATGTTTTTCTGGACCTCTCTTGCTTTATTTGATGATCCAGCGGATGTTGGCAACTTGATCTCTGGTTCCTCTGCCTTTTCTAAAACCAGCTTGAACATCTGGAAGTTCATGGTTCATGTACTGCTGAAGCCTGGCTTGGAGAATTTTGAGCATTACATTACTAGCATGTGAGATGAGTGTCTAAAAAGTGCTGTTTCAAAGCACAGTTTTAAGGATGGGAGTCAGACTGACAAACATCAAGTTATAAAGTGGAGAATGTTTATTTGAACATGATCTTGAACTATAGTGGATGACAGGCTTCTCAAGTGGTGCTAGTGGTTAAGAACCTGCCTGCCAATACAGGAGATGTAACAGACCCAGGTTGGATCCCTGAGTGGGGAAGAAGGAAATGGCTACCTACTCCAGTATTCTTGCCTGAAGAATCCTATGGACAGAGGAGCCTGGTGGGGCACAGTCTATGGGACTACACAGAGTCGGACAAAACTGAAGTGATTTACATGCATGCACACAACCCTTTTAGTTGTTTGTTGTATAATCGGTGGTAACTTCTCTGAATCTCACATTTATCACATTTAAAACAGAAATAATGATACCTGTCTTGCAGGGCTGTTATGGTATTTAAAGGTGATAATAATTATGAAAGTGTTCAGTACATTTTCATCAAATGGAGGTTTGTCACTAGGAAGACGCAGTTATAGATTAAAAAAAAAAGGTTCCACTTTTATCTCTGAAATGGAAAAATTACAAATGGCAGATTCAGAGACAGGATTGTTTTAGCAAACATGGAAAACATTAACAGAGGGAATGACCCAGGAGAGTACATCATTAAAATAAGTTCAGCAGAAAATCTGGTGTGGGTTTGTGGTAGATATCATCGAAGCCATGCATTTTCTATAGAGAGGTCAAGATGTTGAATATGGTCATGATAACTATTGGGAGAACTTACTAATTAGAAGTCCTAGTTAAACATTCTCCTGCTTCTAGAACTGAAAGACGGACTGTTGATTTCTGTGACTTTCAACTGAAGAAAAAAATCTGAGGATGTAATCCTGGCACTATGAATGTTAAGATTTATGAAAATAATGATTACCCTGGAACAGTAAATTCAAGGGTCCACATGGATCATCAACAGAGATAACAGTGTAGACTAGATGTAAAACGAAAGAAAGCCAGATATATCATAGAAGGGTCACATTTATCAAAGGCCTACCCTGTGCTAAGCACTCTGCTAGTGTTCAGTTCAGTCACTCAGTCGAGTCTGACTCTTTGCGACACTATGGACTGCAGCATGCCAGGCATCCCTGTCCATCACCAACTCCTGGAGTTTACTAAAATTCATGTCCATTGAGTCCGGGATGCCATCCAACCATCTCATCCTCTGTTGTGCCCTTATTCTCCTGCCTTCAATCTTTTCCAGCATCAGGATCTTTTCAAAAGAGTCAGTTCTTCGCATCAGGGGGCCAAAGTACTGAAGTTTCAGCTTCAGCATCAGTCCTTCCAATGAATATTCAGGACTGATTTCCTTTAGGATGGACTGGTGGGATCTCCTTGTTGTCCAAGGGACTCTCAAGAGTCTCTCAAACACCACAGTTCAAAAGCATCAATTTTTCAGTGCTCAGCTTTCTTTATAGTCCAACTCACATCCATATATGACCACAGGAAAAACCATAGCTTTGACTAGATGGACCTTTGTTGGCAAAGTAATGTCTCTGCTTTTTAATATGCTGTCTAGGTTGGTCATAACTTTTTCTTCCAAGGAACATATGTCTTTAAATTTTGTGCCTCCAGTCACCATCTGCAGTGATTTTGGAGCCGCCCAAAATAAAGTCTGTCACTGTTTCCATTGTTTCCTCATCTATTTGCAACGAAGCGATGGAACAGGATGCCATGATCTTAATTTTTGGAACGTTGAGTTTTAAGCCAACTTTTTCACTCTCCTCCTTCACATTCATCAAGAGGCTCTTTAGTTCTTCTTTGCTTTCTGCCATAAAGGTGGTGTCATCTGCATATCTGAGGTTATTGATATTTCTCCCAGCAATCTTGATTCCAGCTAGTGCTTCATCCAGCCCAGCATTTCTCATGATGCACTCTGCATATAAGTTAAATAAGCAGAGTGACAATACACAGCCTTGATGTACTTCTTTCCCCATTTAGAACCAGCCTGTTGTTCTACAGCCAGTTCTGACTGTTGCTTCCTGACTTGTATACAGATTTCTCAGGATGCAGGTTAGGTGGTCAGGCTATCCTACCTGTTTAAGAATTTTCCATAGCTTATTGTGATCCACACAGTCAATGGCTTTGGCATAGTCAATAAAGCAGAAATAGATGTTTTCTGGAACTCTCTTACTTTTTTGATGATCCAGCAGATATTGGCAATTTTTTTCTCTGGTTCCTCTGCCTTTTCTAAATCGAGCTTGAGTATCTGGAAGTTCATGGTTCACGTACTGTTGAAGCCTGGCTTGGAGAATTTTGAGCATTACTTTGCTAGTGTGTGAGATGACTGCAATTGTTCAGTAGTTTGAGCATTCTTTGGCCTTGCCTTTCTTTGGGATTGAAATGAAAACTGACCTTTTCCAGTCCTGTGGCCACTGCTCAGTTTTCCAAATTTGCTGGCATATTGAATGTAGCACTTTCACAGCATCAACTTTTGGGATTTGAAATAGCTCAGCTGGAATTCCATCATCTCCACTAGCTTTGTTCATAGTGGTGCTTCCTAAGGCCCACTTGACTTCACGTTCCAGGATGTCTGGCTCTAGGTGAGTGATCACACCATTGTGATTATCTTGGTCATGAAGATCTTTTTTGTAGAGTTCTTCTCTGTATTCTTGCCACCTCTTCTTAATGTCTTATTCTTCTCTTAGGTCCATATAATTTCTGTCCTTTATTGTGCCCATCTTTGCATGAAATGTTCCTTTGGTATCTCTATTTTTCTTGAAGAGATCTCTACTCTTTCTCATTCTATTGTTTTTCCCTGTTTCTTTGCATTAATTGTTGAGGAAGGCTTTCTTTCCTCTGCTTGCTGTTCTTTGCAACTCTGCATTAAAATGGGTATATCTTTCCTTTTCTCCTTTTCCTTCTCTTTTCTCAGCTATTTGTAAGACCTCCTCAGACAAGCATTTTTCCTTTTGTATTTCTTATTCTTGGGGGATGATCTTGATTACTGCCTCCTGTACAATATCACAAACCTCCATCCATAGTTCTTCAGACACTCTATCAGATTTAATCCCTTGAATCTATTTGTCACTTCAACTATATGATCATAAGGGATTTGATTTAGGTCATATCTGAACGGTCTAGTGGTTTTCCCCACTTTCTTCAATTTAAGTCTGAATTTGGCAATAAGGAGTTCATGATCTGAGCCACAGTCAACTCCGGGTCTTGTTTTCGCTGACTGTACAGAGCTTCTCCATCTTTGGCTGCAAAGAATATAATCAATCTGATTTCGGTGTTGACCATCTGGTGATGTCCCTGTGTAGAGTCCTCTCTTGTGTTGTTGGAAGAGGGTGTTTGCTATGACCAGTGCGTTCTCTTGGCAAAATTCTATTAGCCTTTGCTCTGCTTCATTCTCTACTCCAATGCCAAATTTGCCTGTTACTCCAGGTATTTCTTGACTTCCTCCTTTTGCATTCCAGTCCTCTTTAATGAAAAGGACATCTTATTTGGGTGTTAGTTCTAGAAGGTCTTGTAGGTCTTCATAGAACCATTCAGCTTCAGCTTCTTCAGCATTACTGGTCAGGGCATAGACTTGGATTACTGTCACATTGAATGGTTTGCCCTGGAAATGAATGGAGATCATTTTGTCATTTTTAAGATTCCATTCAAGTACTGCATTTCAGACTATTTTGTTGACTATGATGGCTATTTCATTTCTTCTAAGGGATTCTTGCCCACAGTAGTAGATAAAATATCTGAGTTAAATTCACACATTCCAGTCCATTTTATTTCACTGATTCCTAAAATGTCGATGTTCACTCTTGCCATCTACTGTTTGACCACTTCCAACTTGCCTTGATTCATGGACCTAACATTCCAGATTCCTAGGCAGTATTGCTCTTTACAGCATCGTACTTTACTCTATCACCAGTCCCATCCACAATTTTACTTCTGTCAACAGTCACATCCCAAAACTGATTTTGCTTTGGCTCCCTCTCTTCATTCTTTCTGGAGTTAGTTCTCCACTGATCTCCAGTAGCATATTGGGCACCTACCGACCTAGGAAATTCACCTTTAAGTATCCTATCGTTTTGCCTATTCATATTGTTCATGGGGTTTTCCAGGCAAGAATACTGAATTGGTTTCCCATTCCCTTCTCCTGTGGACTATGGTTTGTCAGAACTTTCCACCATGACCTGTCTGCCTTGGGTGGCCCTGCAGGCATGTCTCATAGTTTCACTGAGTTAGACAAGGTTGTGGTCCATGTAACCAAATCAGTTAGTTTTCTGCAATTGTGGTTTTCAGTCTGTCTGCCCTCTGATGGAGAAGGATAAGAGGCCGATGGAAGCTTCCTGATGGGAGAGACTGACAGTGGGGGAAACTGGGTCTTTTTCTGATGGGTGGGGCCATGCTCAGTAAATCTTTACTCCAATTTTCTATTAAAGGGCAGGGCTATGTTCTCTCCAAAATCACTGCAGATGGTGATTGCAGCCATGAAATTAAAAGATGCTTACTCCTTGGAAGGAAAGTTATGACCAACCTAGGCAGCATATTCAAAAGCAGAGACATTACTTTGCCAACAAAGGTCCATCTAGTCAAGGCTATGGTTTTTCCAGTAGTCATGTATGGATGTGAGGGTTGGACTGTGAAGAAAGCTGAGTGCCGAAGAATTGATGCTTTTGAACTGCGGTGTTGGAGAAGACTCTTGAGAGTCCCTTGGACTGCAAGGAAATCCAACCAGTCCATTCTAAAGGAGATCAGTCCTGGGTGTTCTTTGGAAGGAATGATGCTGAAGCTGAAACTCCAGTACTTTGGCCACCTCATGCGAAGAGTTTACTCGTTGGAAAAGACTCTGATGCTGGGAGGGATTGGGGGCAGGAGGAGAAGGGGACAACAGAGGATGAGATGGCTGGATGGCATCACTGACTCGATGGACGTGAGTCTGAGTGAACTCCGGGAGTTGGTGATGGACAGGGAGGCCTGTTGTGCTGCAATTTATGGGGTCGCAAAGAGTCAGACACAACTGAGTGGCTGAACTGAACTGAACTGTATTCTCTCCCTGTTATTTGACCTGAGGCCAAACTGTGGTGGAGGTAATGAAGATAATGATGATGTCCTTCAAATGGCCCCATGCATGCAATGCTACAGACAGTGCCCCCACCCTGCAGCAGGCCACCTACGACCCACGCCTCTGCCGGAGACTCCTGGACCCTCATGGGCAAGTCTGGGTCAGTCTCTTGAGGCATCACTGCTCCTTTCTCCTGGGTCCTGGTGTGCACAACGTTCTGTTTGTGCCCTCCAAGAGTCTGTTTTTCTAGTCTTCTGTAAGTTCTGGCAGCTCTATGGTGGGGTTAATGGCGACCTCCTCCAAGAGGGTGTATACCAGGCCCAGGTCTGCTGCACCCAGCCTCCCTGCCCATGCGGCAGGCCACTGCTGATCTGTACCTCCACAGGAGACACTCAGACACAGTTCTGTCTCAGTCTCTGTGGGGTCTCTGGGTCCTGGTATGGACAAGATTTGTTTGAGCCCTCTGAGCATCTGCTGGTTTTAGGAATATATAATTTAATTATCAAAAAATTATTTGAAAAAAAAATTATTTGAATTACACCTTAACTCCCATTTATAGCACATAGAGTTAAGGGGAGAATAAATATATCAAAAGCCGCTGGCTAAATGGCAGAACCAAAATTTATGTGGCCTGCATAAATTCCATGTTTCTACTCACATTTTGAATCAAGTGCTGAAATCATATACACAATCAGAGCGGTAAACAAAGGAGAATTTTCTGTGATCTAGGGCCTGGGGATTTCATAAAAAACTGTAGAAAGACTAGAGGTGAAAATGTGGGTTTTCATTCCCTAAAGTCAGATATTATCTCAGTTATCCAAGAGATATTTGGCCTTTGTATGATGATTATTTTTAATTGCTTTATTTACGGTTAAGTATGGTTAGGGGAGCTTCATTGGTAGTTTAGCAATGCAGAAGACAAGTGCTTGATCCAGGGGTCAGGAAGATCTCCTCGAAGAGGAAATGGCAACACACTCCAGTATTCCTGCCTGGAGAATGCCATGGACTGAGAAGCCTGATGGGTTAGAGTCAGACATGACTGAGGCAACTAAGCATGCACGCGTGTGGAGTAAGTACTGAGTTAGGAGAGCATGTCTCTCAGAATTTCTTTGAGTCATCAGCAATGCCCTTAAGTTAGTAGTTAAGGAATCCCATCTTCCTCAATCTTTGCATATGCTTTCAAGGAAACACAGACTGTGATTTTATATCAAAATCAATTTTAAAGGGTTATGTGCTATTTATTTCTTTATTTATCAACAAGGAAATTCATTAGCAAATGTGTAACGCTACTCTTCCAGAGAAATGAGCTATGAGGTTAGCTTGGGAAGATAAGATATACGAAAGCATATCACAGGGCTGCAGGGAAAGCTGAAATCAAAGTAACCAGATAGGCAAGACCAAATGAAAACCAGGTGTATGCCAGAACAGATCTTAAAGATCATCAATACCAAAGACTCCCAGAGAGAAAGAACTGGATTTGGAAAAACAGATCAGAGAACACAACAAATAAGTAGGAAGCATAAAGCCTTGAGCAATGTCTCTCAAATCTGGTCTCACATTAGAATAACCTGGAATGTTTTCAAAAGCAGCTAATGCTTAGGCCTCACCCAGAAATACTTAAATCTGAGTATCTGCTGGGGAGGGCTTAGGGGGCACATTAAAAAAATCTCCCTAGGTGATCCTAATGTGCAGATAGGGTGACAAATCACCGAGCAAGAGCAAGTACAGAATTTTCATGGGCAGTTTTCTGGAAAAGCCAGTACTATCATATGCCTGATGACTTCTTAGTTGATGTGCTAGCAGTAAAAATCTGAGATCATTGGATAGCTTTCAAAGTATTTGGCAAGGTGCAGTCTTTAATACTCATGTTAATGAACGTACAGATTTTTTGCTTTCAAAGTTAATCGACCTCTATTATTTATGTGTAGAAAATTGCTCTACTTAATGAATCAAAAAGAATGTAATTTTACAGATAACCCTGAATGTAATTAATTTTAATTCTTACTATTAAGTCTCCTCTAATATCACTGTTCTTTTTTCAGTTATAAAATATTTAAGTATAAGAGTTATAAAAGAAATACAGTGAAACCGTCTATAGCCACAATCATTTTTAAGAATTAAGAACATTACTAACACAAGTGGAGATTCCTTTGTACCCTGTCTCAATCTCTTTCATAAAATACTAAAATTAAAATCATTAGCCTGTATTCAGTGTTTTTTTCCATTTTTAAAATTTTCCCTATCCACGTAACACTGTTTTTTAATCCAATGCAGTTACTATTTACATTTTCAGCATATTCAGTGTTTAAACATTGCATCATGTACTTACATCATGATCATTCTCATTCGCCCACTGAAAATATTTAGGTTGTTTCCAGCTGTATTTTTTTTAAACAGGCTTAATAAAGTAAAATACACATATAATCTACCTTTTAAACATGTACAGTTTTTGTTTATTTTATTCATAGAGCTATAAAACCATCATCACTATATAATTTAAGGGCATTTTCATCACCCAAACCATATTTAGTAGAAGTCACATCAAATGCTTTTATTCCTAAGTACCTAGGAACTACTAAACTGTGTTTCTGTGAACTTGTCTATTCTGTATGTTTCATATAAATGAAATCATACAACCGAAGTCTTTAATGACTAATTTCTTTCATTTAGTATAATGTTTTCAAGGTTCATCCATGTTTCCGCATGTACCAATACTTTATTCTTTTTGACTGTCAATTAATATTCCATTGCGCAGCTATGCCACATTGAATTTATGAACATATGGTTTCTTCCCACCTTTTTGACTATTTTGAATAATGCTGCTATAAATATTCATAGACAAAATTTTTTGTGGGACATGTGCTTTCAATTCCCTTAGGTTGCACCTAGCAGTGAAAATGCTTAGTCATTTGGCAGTGAACCGTGAACTTCCTGATGTTCAAGCTGGTTTTAGAAAAGGCAGAGGAACCAGAGATCAAATTGCCAACATCTGCCGGATCATGGAAAAAGCAAGAGAGTTCCAGAAAAACATCTATTTCTGTTTTACTGACAATGGCAAAGCCTTTGACTGTGTGGATCACAATAAACTGTGGAAAATTCTGAAAGAGATGGGAATACCAGACCACCTGACCTGCCTCTTGAGAAATCTGTATGCAGGCCAGGAAGCAACAGTTAGAACTGGACATGGAACAACAGACTGGTTCCAAATAGGAAAAGGAGTACGTCAAGGCTGTATATTGTCACCCTGCTTATTTAACTTCTATGCAGAGTACATCATGAGAAATGCTGGGCTGGAAGAAGCACAAGCTGGAATTAAGATTGCTGGGAAAAATATCAATAGCCTCACATATGCAGATGACACCACCCTTATGGCAGAAAGTGAAGAGGAACTAAAGAGTCTCTTGATGAAAGTAAAAGAAGAGAGTGAAAAAGTTGGCTTAAAGCTCAACATTCAGAAAATGAAGATCATGGCATCTGGTCCCATCACTTCACGGGAAATAGATGGGGAAACAGTGGAAACAGTGTTAGACTTTATTTTGGGGGGCTCCAAAATCACTGCAGATGGTGACTACAGCCATGAAATTAAAAGACGCTTACTCCTTGGAAGGAAAGTTATGACCAACCTAGATAGCATATTCAAAAGCAGAGACATTACTTTGCCAACTAAGGTCCATCTGGTCAAGGCTATGGTTTTTCCAGTAGTCATGTATGGATGTGAGAGTTGGGCTGTGAAGAAGGCTGAGCGTGAAGAATTGATGCTTTTGAACTGTCGTGTTGGAGAAGCCTCTTGAGAGTCCCTTGGACTGCAAGGAGATCCAACCACTCCATTCTGAAGGAGATCAGCCCTGGGATTTCTTTGGAAGGAATGATGCTAAAGCTGAAACTCCAGTACTTTGGCCACCTCATATGAAGAGTTGACTCACTGAAAAAGACTTTGATGCTGGGAGGGATTGGGGGCAGGAGAAGAAGGAGACGACCAAGGATGAGATGGCTGGATGGCATCACTTACTCGATGGACGTGAGTCTGAGTGAACTCCGGGAGTTGGTGATGGACAGGGAGGCCTGGCATGCTGTGATTCATGGGGTTGCAAAGAGTCGGACACGACTGAGTGACTGAACTGAACTGAACTGATGCTTATTATCGTGAGGAACAGCAAAATCATTTTCCAAAGCATTTCACTTAACATCACCAGCCCTATATGGATGGCTGTTCTGTGTCCTCAGCATCCTCAACAACATTTGTTATTAACTCTCAATTTTATTTTGGAGAAGGAAATGGCAACCCACTCCAGTGTTCTTGACTGGAGAATCCCAGGGATGGCAGAGACTGGTGGGCTACGTCTATGGGGTTGCACAGAGTCGGACAGGACTGAAGTGACTATTGATCCTTCCAAGAGGGGATAAAGTGGTATCCTTTTTCTTTTTTTCACTTCCATAATGATTACTGATGTTGAATAATCTTTCATGTACCTATTGGCTATTGTGTACCTTCTTTAGAGAAATAACTACTCATATAGTTTGCCTATTCTTTGATGTCTTACTTGTCATTTTAGATAGGAGATGCTGCATGGTGGAGATACAATATATGGCTGACCCTTGAACAACATGGGTTTGAACTGCATGGGTTCACTTATACACAACATTTTTTCAGTAAATACTACTACAGTATCACATGATCAACTGTTGGCTGAATCTGTGGATGCAGAAATGAAGGTTCAGAGAACTGTAAATGATGTCATTGCATGGGTTTCATTGTTCAAGAGTCAATTGTACATACTGCAAAAGACTCATTTTCACAGTGTATAACAAATTCTTACCAACCTATATAAATCAAGTGCTTCAGTAGAGAACTATAGCTAACTCAAGCTATTCAGCTGATAGCTAGATAGAGAAAAATATGCCAACTACTACAACAGATACTTAATAAATGTGAAAATTCTAATGGTTAATAAATTAAGAAAAAATAATCAAATATACTACTCAAGGAAAATAAAAATTAAAGTCACAGTGAGACATCAATACTCAGTGAAGTACTAATACACATCCATGAGAATGGCTAACAAAAAGATAGAAAATACCTAGTTTTTAAAATTTTCTGTTGAAATACAGTTGATTTACAATGTTCCATGTGCACAGCAAACTAATTTGGTTTATATATAGATATACAAAACTATAACATATATGTATATGTTTTTTCAGATTCTTTTCCATTATAGATTACTACTAGATATTGAATATAATTCCCTGTATTACCTAGTATTTTTGAAGATGAAATTTGAATTTTCTTGTGCTGCTAGTACCATTTTGGAAAACTGTTTGCAATATTTCCAAAACTGAATATGCCTCATGATCTAAGCATTCCACTCAAGTAAATATAGCCCAACAGAAACAGGGATAAATTTCTCCTTAGAAAATTTAAGTTTTCACAGTAAGATTATTAGAAATATCCAAGACTGTAAATAATCCAAGAATTTCCCTCAACAGTAAATTAAATTATATTTGTCCAATGAAATACAACTCAGAAGTTAAAATAAATGAATTTCAGCTTCACACAGGAATATTAACAAATCTAAAAAAGTTTCAGCGAAAAGAGCCAGAAACAAAACAAGACATTCTTCATAAACATATACTATAGTTTGACATAGTTTCAAAAGTTATACTAGTAATTATCTTGCAAGGTGTTGGTGATATGGCTGTGTTTACTCTCTAAAACTCCTTTGAGCTGGATTTTTATGATTTGTGCACTTTATGTAAGCATATATGCATATGTGCATGTATATATGCATATATTTTACCTTGCAAAATACTTGCCCCTCTCTTATTTTTTAATAATTTTTTTTTTCAAATGCATCCTCTCTATCCTATTTTAAGATATAACTGTTCTAAAGATATGATTGTTCCCTTTCTGTGCTTCAATATTGAAACCAAAGCCACAAATGACTACTAGGGAGTTATTTGGGTATAAAAGGCATAACCAGATATAATTCAAGACCAAGGGCAGTAGCAGGGGATTTTTAAAGGAAAAGAATCATGAAAGAGAAGAAAATTACACTAAAATACAATGAAATCAGTAAAGTATAAAGGAAGAAGCTACATCAAAACAAAGTATCTCCACTACAAAACCCCTAATGAATTCACACAAATCGCATTGAACACACAATAAATTCAGGCATGGGTGAATGCCTATAAATTCCCAGAATATTCAGAAGCTCTGTGTAAATGGTTGATGTGGAAGAAATTTTCTTCAAGTTCATTCAAGATTCTTGTGCATGTTTCATAAAATGCACTTACTGTTAAATGTTTACTAACTGAAAAGAATCCTAATGGAGTCAGGAACAAACACATCAAGGTTCCATCAAAAAGTTTTTTTGAGAATATATGTGACTCTAAGCATCAAAATGGTATCTGTGTTAAAGTGCTACTGTGTTATATGTGAAGTTCTTCCTAACCATCTGTGGTTACAGAGATTATATATTTCAGTTTAGTTCAGTCACACAGTCATGTCCAACTCTTTGTGATCCTATGGCCTGCAGCATGCCAGGCTTCCCCTGTCCATCACCAACTTCTGGAACTTGCTCAAACTCATATCCATCTAGTTGGTGATGTCATCAAACCATCTCATCCTCTGTCATCCCCTTCTCCTGCCTTCAATCTTTCCCAGCATTAGGGTCTTTTCCAGGGAGTCAGTTATTCACATCAGGTAGCCAAAGTATTGGAGCTTCATCTTCAGCCTCAGTCCTTCCAATGAATACTCAGAACTCACTTCCTTTAGGATTGACTGGTTGGATCTCCTTGCAGTCCAAAAGACTCTCAAGGATTACATATTTAGATATTGGCTATCATAAAGCAAGGAGAATGTACCGCTAAAGTGGCTCTCTCAACAATGATGTGCATTTTATCATGCACTTACATATCCATTCTACAAGACAGGAGAGTAGAATTAAGGCAACAGACAGAGGAAGATAACATAGAAGAAACATCCTAATCATCTTTTATTGCTAAACTCTGCTCTTTTTCTGATTTGGTTTTTAGCAAAGAATGTTTTGTAGTCTCAATGATGCACTTAGATTTTTGAAGCAAATGACATTAGTTACACTACTTAAAACTGCAATGCAACCTCAGAACAGTGTTATTTCAAGAGCCATCTTTTTTTATATACAAATGCACAAAGGTTCATCAATTTCCTTCACCTATCTCTTCATTTTGCTTTTTGTTTTGTTAAGGAAGCCATGTGTCATAATCACCAGAATGGCCATGGAGGTTTCACATATTGCAGATAATGAGGCAATTATGAAATTCATTCAGGGTTTCTGAAAAGGGTAAACAACAATATATTTACAAAACACCAGATGGCAAATGGATATCATGTTTATTTTATATTTTCAAGCTAAAATCTTCTGTGTAATATGCATTCCACTCATCAAGGTGGTTTTAGAAAAAAAATCACAGCACACTTGTTTTTAAAGGTACCTCTGCAATTTCTGAAAAAGAATGGAGCCTTATCTTTAGAATGTATCAAATATATTTAAGCAAATATATATAAGCTGCCTTATTTGGTAATAATATATTCAACAGATATTTTAGCAAAGTTTTCTTTCATATGTACCTACTGGCTCATTTAGTCTCCAATTATGGGTATTATTGTTTTTCATATTAAGGATCAGGAATAAATATACTTGTAAGGTCACTCTGTGCTCAGCAAAGGACTTGGTTCTGGTTCCACCAGAGACATTTCATTATGTCTCTTAGGCCCATGGTCTTCAATATTTTGGACACCAGAAACTGGTTTCATAGAAGGCAAGTTTTCCATGAACCAGAGGGGAGGGGATGGTTTTGGAATGATTCAAGCACATGACATTTATTGTGCACTTTATTTCTATTATTAATACATCAGCTCCAACTCAGATCATCAGGCATTAGATCCTGCAGTTTGGAGACTCAGTGTCATCTAGGCTAAGTGATCTTTTCAAAAATTGTTTAAGAATAGTCTTAACCAATGTTGCTGGGATAAGGGAATATTCACATGCAGAAGAATGAAGCTGGACCCCTACTTGACACAATACAATACAATTTTAACTCCAAATGGATAACAGATGCAAACATAGGAGCTAAAGCTATAAAACTCTCTAAAGAAACTGAAAACTCATAGAATGAAAGAAAATATTTTCAATAAACTATCTAACACGGGACTTTTATCCAGAATACATAAAGAAATCTCATAACTCAATGATAGAAGATAAATAACTCCCTTTAAAATGATCTAAATATCAGAATAAACATTTTTCAATGAATATATACAAATGGCCAACAGGCATATAAAACTATGTTCACCATCGTTAAATACTAGCTGCATTAACCACAAGAGGGAAGGTATATATGCATATATATCCCACATACATGTGTGTGTATACATATGTATATATATATGGTTAATATATGTGTTGTATATATGGTAAATATACATGTGGTTAACATATATGTCTTCGTTTTATATATATTTATTTATATATATGTGGTTTATATACATACATATACATATGTGTGTGTGTGTGTATATATAATATACTGCTTCCCTCTTGTGGTTAACTACAACATATATATAAAACTATATATATATATATATGTGTGTGTGTGTGTGTGTGTGTGTGTGTGTGTGTTTAGAGAGAGAGAGATAACCCAACTTTGGAAAAATTATCCTCCAATTAACACCATAAACTAATTTTAAAAATTGAGGAACCAATTCACACTCACTCAGTTCAGTTCAGTTGCTCATTTGGGTCCAACTCTTCACAGCTCCATGGACTGCAGCATGCCAGGCTTCCCTGGAGCCTGCTCAAACTCATGTCCTTTGAGTCAGTGATGCCATCCAACCATCTCATCCTTTGCCATCCCCTTCTCCTCCTACCTTTAATCTTTCCCAGCATTAGGGTCTTTTCCAGTGAGTCAGTTCTTAGCATCAGGTAGCCAAATAATTGGAGCTTCAGCCTCAGCATCAGTTCTGATGAATATTCAGGAAGGATTTCCTTTAGGATGGACTGGTTTGATCTCCTTGCAGTTCAAGAGACTCTCAAGATCTTCTCCAAGACAGTTCAAAAGCATTAATTCTTTGGCACTCAGCTTTCTTATGGTCCAACTCTCACATCCTTACATGACTACTGAAAAAACCATAGCTTTGACTAGATGGACCTTTATTGGCAAAGTAGTGTCTTTGCTTTTTAACATGGCTATAATTAAAAAGACTCTTTGCAACCCCATGGACTATATCCTACCAGGAGCCTTTGTCCATGGGATCTTCCAGGCAATAGTACTGGAGTCGGTTGCCATTTCCTTCTCCAGGGGATCTTCCCAACCCATGGATTGAACCTGGGTCTACCACATTGTAGACAGATGCTATACCATCTGAGCCACCAGGGAAGTCCCTATAATTAAAAAGATAAAACAATGAATTTGTTATTGTAAAATTATACAGCTAAGTTAGAAAAGTTTAGCATAGGGATACAGTACAATCAAGGAGTATACTTAGAAAATTGAAAATACATGTCTACGCATATATTTGTACATGAATGTCATAGCAACATTAGTCAGAATAACCAAAAACTGAAAATACCATAAATGGCCATCAAGGGATGAATGATAAACAAAATATGGTATCATCACAAAATGGGATATAATTTGGAAGTTAAAAAGATTAAGGTTCTGATACAACATAGATGAACCTCAAAAAGACTGTGTTAAATTAAAGAAGTGAGTGACAACATAACAAATCATTCAATACATGTTAAAAGCTCAAAACAACAAATTCATAGAAACTGAAAGTGAATTATAGGTTTTGAGGCACTGGGGCAATGAGGGAAAGGGAAGTGGCTGCTAATGATAAGCAACACAAAGGTGCTGCTTTTTGGGGGTGATAAAAATATTCCTAGATAGAGGTATGCACAGATATTCCTAGAAAGATGGATGCACAACTCTGTTAATAAACTAAAAGCCACTGAAGTGTATATTACAGAA
Organism: Budorcas taxicolor; assembly: GCF_023091745.1. Classification (NCBI taxonomy): domain Eukaryota; kingdom Metazoa; phylum Chordata; class Mammalia; order Artiodactyla; family Bovidae; genus Budorcas; species Budorcas taxicolor. The sequence continues at coordinate 15,800,206 of NC_068917.1, read as the reverse complement.
GAATTTTATAAAATATGAATTATATCTTTAGAAAAACTGTTAGTGGGCTTCCCAGGCAGGGCTAGTGCAAAGAACCTGCCTGCCAGTCCAGGAGACAAAAGAGACACAGATTTGATTCCTGAATCTGAAAGATCCCCTGGAGGAGGGCATGGCAACCCATTCCACTATTCTTGCCTGAAGAGTTCCATGGACAGAGGGCTACCCTGTCAGGCTACAGTCCATGGGGTTGCAAAGAGTTGGACACAACTGAAGCAATAGGAAGGGTGCATGTAAAGCTGTTATTAAGGAACAACAACAACAAAAAAAAACCCAGGTTTATCAGTACCATCATTCTAGATTCCATATATATGTGTTAGTATAAAATACTAGTTTTTCTTTCTGACTTATTTCCCTCTGTGTAATAGATTCTAAGTTCATCCACTTCATTAGGACTGACTCAAATGTGTTCCTTTTGATGGCTGAGTAATATTCCATTGTGTGTGTGTGTGTGTGTGTGTGTGTGTGTGTGTGTGTATGTTTATATAAAATCACTTTTCCATTTATCTTTTGTTGGACATCCAGGTTGCTTCCACATCCTAGCTATTGTAAAACAGAGCTGCAATACAGGAGGAAGGAGGGAGAAGGAGGGATGTATGCAGAGAGTAACATGGAAACATACATTACCATATGTAAAAAATATAGCTGATGGCAATTTGCTATATGACTCAGGGAATTCAAACCAGGGCCTGGTAACAACCTAAAGGGGTGGGATGTGGAGGGAGGTGGGTGGGATGTTCAAGTGGGAGGGTACATGAGTAAACCTATAGCTATTTCATGTTGAAGTTTGGTAGAAACAAACACAATACTATAAAGCAATTATCCTTCAATTAAAAATAAACTAACTTAAAGAAAACAGCCAGAAATCAGTCTATATACTGCCATTGAATGAGTACACTAGAATATATTAAATTTAAAAAAAAGCAACTTTGAGTAAAGTGTATATAATAAGCTACTGTCAATCTAAAGGAGAAAAAAATGATATGATTCCACATACATACTATTTTTTAACACAGGAATAAACCAAAGTTTTAATTTAAAAATAATGGTTACCTAGAGCAGATAAAAGAACCAGTCTTGGGAGGACAGAGAAAGAAACTGACACTTTCTAAATGTAATTTGTTTTGTAGACTTGCCTTCAGAATCTTGTCAATGTCTTAGATAGTTATCCAACAAAACTGCGTTAAAGACAGCAGTCCCTAAATATAAACAAGTGAACCTGTGTATTAAATTAGCGGCATAACAAGATAGAGTTACTCAATCATGTCAGCCTAAGAGTTAAGATGTAGCTCCCAGGTGGTGTCAATGGTAAAGCACCCGCCTGCCAATGCAGGAGGCCCAGGGGACCGGGACTGATGACTGGATTTGAAAGATCCTCTGGAGGAGGGTATGGCAACCCACTCTGGTATTCATGCCTGGAGAATCCCATGGACAGAGGAGCATGGTGGGCGCCAGTCCATAGGGTCACAAAGAGTCGGACATGACTGAAATGACTTAACATACATGCACAATTTCATTATACCTCCCTAGTATATGCTTTAAGGATAAAAATTAATTAAAAGAAAAATCTTCAAGTCTTTATGGTAATTCTTTTGTTGGTGGTAATGATGGTATTTTTACACTGACACTGCTCTACTGTATTCTGAAATAAACATTTAATTACACTGAGTTCATTGAAAACTGAAATTTTTGGAGTTAAAAGAAAATTCAGATAGTAGGAAAAAGCGAGAGAGTTCCAAAAAAACATCTCTGCTTGACTGACTATGCCAAAACCTTTGAATGTGTGGATAACAAGAAACTGTGGAAAATTCTGAAAGAGATGGGAATACCAGACCACCTGATCTGCCTCTTGAAAAATCTGTATGCAGGCCAGGAAGCAACAGTCAGAACTGGACATGGAACAACAGACTGGTTCCAAATAGGAAGAGGAGTACGTCAAGGCTGTATATTGTCACCCTGCTTATTTAACTTATGTGCAGTGTACATCATGAGAAACACTGGGCTGGAAGAAACACAAGCTGGAATCAAGATTGCTGGGAGAAATACCAATAACCTCAGATATGCAGTTGACACCACCTTTATCGCAGAAAGTGAAGAGGAACTAAAAAGCCTCTTGATGAAAGTGAAAGAGGAGAGTAAAAAATTTGACTTAAAGCTCAGCATTCAGAAAACTAAGATCATGGCATCCGGTCCCATCACTTCATGGGAAATAGATGGGGAAACAGTGGAAACAGTGTCAGACTATTTTTTTGAGCTCCAAAATCACTGCAGATGGTGACTGCAGCCATGAAATTAGAAAACACTTACTCTTTGGAAGAGAAGTTATGCCCAATCTAGATAGTATATTCAAAAGCAGAGACATTACTTTGCCGACTAAGGTCCATCTAGTCAAGGCTATGGTTTTTCCTGTGGTCATGGATGGATGTGAGAGTTGGACTGTGAAGAAGGCTAAGCGCTGAAGAATTGATGCTTTTGAACTGTGGTGTTGGAGAAGACTCTTGAGGGTCCCTTGGACTGCAGGGAGATCCAACCAGTCCATTCTGAAGGAGACCAACCCTGGGATTTGTTTGAAAGGAATGATGCTAAAGCTGAAACTCCAGTGCGCTGGCCACCTCATGCGAAGAGTTGACTCATTGGAAAAGACTCTGATGCTGGGAGGGATTGGGGGCAGGAGAAGAAGGGACGACAGAGGATGAGCTAGCTGGATGGCATCACTGACTCGATGAACGTGAATCTGAGTGAACTCTGGGAGTTGGTGATGCACAGGGAGGCCTGGCATGCTGCAATTCATGGGGTTGCAAAGAGTCGGACTCAACTGAGTGACTGAACTGAACTGAACTGAAGATTATTGAGGTTAAATGAAATCTCTGTAGTTCTGAGTAGAAGTACTAATGTACTCATGGTATAATCTATCAAATTAAAATTCTGTGTCTATTCTCTGGTGGCTCAGTAGTACAGTATATGCCTGCAATGTAGGAGATGTGGGTTCGAATCCCCAAGCTGGGATTATCCCTTGGACAAGGAAATGGCAACTCACACCTGTATTCCTGCCTGGAGAATTCCATGGACAGAGAAGCCTGGCAGGCTACAGTACATGGGGCCGCCAAGTGTTGGACATGACTTAGCAGCTAATGCACAGAATTCACCAACTAGAAAAAAGCCAAGCTTCCATTGTTAAACTATTTTCAGTTGATCTCAAACTTCACTCTGATCAGATTATCTGGTGACCAGTATATCATCCACTGCTATCCGATAATGGTGATCATCCAAATATGTACTGATATTCCTCTACACACATAAAAAAGAATAAAAAAAATAATAAATGCATCTATAGCAGCAGTTTCCTGCTTATCATGCTTATTGGTAAAGCAACTGTGTTGCATGCAAGAGATGTAGAGGGCTTCCTCCTGTTCCTACTTTTTAAAGACTGATTACATGTGAAACACCATTGCTTAGATGGCACTATTTCCCAGAAATGATAAGAAAAATACACTTAAGTTCAGTAGCCAATCATTGGCTTCTCTGATTTATCACTAAAAGAACATAATAAAATGTTTTTCTTCTATTTTACTTTTGATTCCTTGAAAAATTTAGAGGTTTGATCTCTAAATGATCAATTCACAATTATTCACTCATGAGCTTGAATTCATTACCCTTTCATGTATAAAGGCAACAAAACATATTTTGGATAGTAACATTCTTAAAGTGAGTAGATCTTCAGAGGTATTTCCATAAGAGATGACATTTCTTCTGAAAGAAATGTCAAAGAATTTTATTTTTGTTATTTTTAACTTTCTCTAAAATGAATTTGTTTGCAATTTAGAGATAATGTAAACTTTAAACAGAATAATCCTAAGGAAGAAAACACTATGTATTTAGCAACATTATGGCAGAAATGGTATGGACCTAACAGAAGCAGAAGATATTAAGAAGAGGTGGCAAGAATACACAGAAGAATTGTTTAAAAAAGATCTTCATGACCAAGGTAATCACAATGGTATGATCACTCACCTAAAGCCAGGCATCCTGGAATGTGAAATCAAGTGGGCCTTAGAAAGCATCACTACGAACAAAGCTAGTGGAGGTGATGGAATTCCAGTTGAGCTATTTCAAATCCTGAAAGATGATGCTGTGAAAGTGCTGACCTCAATATGCCAGCAAATTTGGAAAACTCAGCAGTGGCCTCAGGACTGGAAAAGGTCAGTTTTCACTCCAACCCCAAAGAAAGGCAATGCCAAAGAATGCTCAAACTACTGCACAATTGCACTCATCTCACACGCTAGTAAAATAATGCTCAAAATTCTCCAAGCCAGGCTTCAGCAATACGTGAACCGTGAACTTCCAGATGTTCAAGCTAGTTTTAGGAAAGGCAGAGGAACCAGAGATCAAATTGCCAACATCTGCTGGATCATGAAAAAGCAAGAGAGTTCCAGAAAAACATCTATTTCTGCTTTATGGACTATGTCAAAGCCTTTGACTGTGTGGATCACAAGAAACTGTGGAAAATTCTGAAAGATATGGGAAAACCAGATCACCTGATTTGCCTCTTGAGAAACGTATATGCAGGTCAGGAAGCAACAGTTAGAACAGGGCATGGAACAACAGACTGGTTCCAAACAGGAAAAGGAGTACGTCAAGGCTGTATATTGTCACCCTTCTTATATAACTTGTATGCAGAGTACATCATGAAAAGCACTGGGCTGGAAGAAGCACAAGCTGGAATCAAAACTGGCGGGAGAAATATCAAATCACCTCAGATATGCAGATAACACCAGCTTTATGGCAGAAAATGAAGAGGAACTAAAAAGCCTCTTGATGAAAGTGAAAGAGGAGAGTGAAAATGTTGGCTTAAAGCTCAACATTTAGATAACAAAGATTATGGCATCCGGTTCCATCACTTCACGGGAAATAGATGGGGAAACAGTGGAAACAGTGTCAGACTTTATTTTTGGGGGCTCCAAAATCACTGAAGATGGTGACTGCAGCCATGAAATTAAAAGACACTTACTCCTTGGAAGAAAAGTTATGACCAACCTAGATAGCATATTCAAAAGCAGAGATATTACTTTGCCAACAAAGGTTCGTCTAGTCAAGGCTATGGTTTTTCTTGTGGTCATGTATGGATGTGAGAGTTGGACTGTGAAGAAAGCTGAGCACCAAAGAATTGATGCTTTTGAACTGTGGTGTTGGAGAAGACTCTTGAGACTCCCTTGGACTGCAAGGAGATCCAACCAGTCCATTCTGAAGGAGATCAGCCCTTGGTGTTCTTTGGAAGGAATGATGCTAAAGCTGAGACTCCAGTACTTTGGCCACCTCATATGAAGAGCTGACTCATTGAAAAAGACTCTGATGCTGGGAGGGATTGGGGGCAGGAGGAGAAGGGGACGACAGAGGATGAGATGGCTGGATGGCATCACTGACTCGATGGACGTGAATCTGAGTGAACTCCGGGAGTTGGTGATGGACAGGGAGGCCTGGCGTGCTGCGATTCATGGGGTCGCAGAGAGTCGGACATGACTGAGCGACTGAACTGAAGTGAACTGAAGTGTTTTCTTAGATCCTATTAAAAAATAAAACAAAACAAAACAAAGCAAAACAAAACTGAATTTAAGTCTCGCTAATTTCTTTTTGTTGTTCAGTCACTAAGTTGTGTCCAACTCTTTTTGATCCCATGGAATGTAGCACACCAGGCTCCTCTGTTCTCTACTGTCTCTCAGAGTTTACTTAACTATGTCCATTGAGTAGGTGATGCTATCTATTATCTAGTTTGTTAATTTCTAGTATATGGTATAAACCTGTTTATAGTTAATTATTTAATTATATTCAAGTATATAAATCACATGTAAAGTGTAACTTTTCCACCATGCCACAGTGGGGAACTACAGACTTTTATTCAGACAAACTTTATCAAGAAACAATTAGTTTATAAATACAGAAACATCACTTTATAAACATTAGTAAGGCAATTAAACTACTGACTTAGTTTGGTGCAAGGTTTAAAGAACTTATTGTTTATTCCAGTCTCTAAAACATAAATCTCTTGCTTTATTATTATTAACATAAAATATGGTTATACTTTTAATGTCTTAAAATTTAAGTTTATGGTAAAATGAGACATAACCTCTATTTTTACATAAAGAAAATCCAGCTTCATGAGATATACAATTTTATAGGATAATTATTTGCAATTCTCTATTTTGTCTACATAATGTCCTTATTTTATAGTTTTCAATTTGCAAATGTAAATTTTACTTACTGTAACATCAAATGTGCTAATATTGTTTTCAATTTTTTTTAATCACAGACACGCCTCATCCTGGTGGGGAGTGAAGTCTTCTCTGGGAGTAACAGCTCTTTCCCCTCTCTGTATCCTTGAATATTCTTAATAAAGAACAATCTGAGAAGTAAAAAAGAGAGGTCAATGGAGTGAGCCAAAGAGAATAAATAGAAGAGAAGAAAGAGGAGGAAAGACAATTCTAATGATTAAGAATAAGAGCAGCCTCCTGTTTGTATGTGTAGTTGATGAGTGTTTAGGATTATGTGTGACTGGGAATCTGTGTATTACCTCAAGTGCAGCACAGAATTTCACTCAGTCCTAATGGCATCCATGTAATACAGGTGTTGCTCTTCCCATTTTATAAAGAGAAAAATAAGGATTAGAGGGTTTGTAGTATTTCTCTGAGTTAAAAGAGAGATTCATCTATTTTCATGATATTTTATAAATATTTTGATGCTTATACTATTTCCAATCCTCCCTTATGGTAGATGGTCTAATTATTTGGGGTGGATGTTGAAGGGAATTTAGATTCTAAAATTAGTATAAAAACACATGCACAAAAAATTTCAGCAGTAATTTAATAACCTTGTACTTTCAACAAGATAATCTTGACAGATAGAACCCTTTCTGTCATATCTACAGCATTAAAATAGGGATGATGCCTTTTAGGAAATCTGCTACTTACATTAAAGATGTGATATTGATAAAGAACTGGTATGTCTACCTGCTCTAAAACATTTTCATGAGTACATCAAACTAAAAGGAAATAGAAAATTTTCCTTAAGAATCTGAATAAAGTAGAATCCTATTTTATTGATGATTAATATGGCAAATATTATGTCACCTTGGATTGATTTCCTTACTCTTTATTTGAAAAAAGAAGGTTCAAAATGTATACCTCTTGGGCACATGAAAATATGCTTAATATTACAAATTATTAGAGAAATGCAAATCAAAACTACAATGAGATACCACCTCACACCAGTAAGAATGGCCATCATCAAAAAGTCAACAAAAAATACGGTGCAGAGGATGTGGCGAAGAGGGAGCCCTACTACACTTTTGATGGAAATATAAAATTCACGCAGCCCCTGCAGAAAACAGTATGGACATTATTTTAAAAACTAAAAATAGAGCTACCATATGACCCAGCAATCCCATTCCTGGGCATTTATCTAGAGAAAGCCATAATTTGAAAAGATACATGCACCCCAGTGTTCACTGCAGAACTACTTACAATAGTCAGGGCATGAAAGCAGCCCAGATCTCCACTGACAGAAGGATGGATGAAGATGGTACATATAAAAAATGAAATATTAGCCATTAAAAAGGATGAAATAATTTGATTTGCAGCAACATGGATAGACTTGGATATTATCTAAATGAACTAAATCACAGAGAAAGACAAACATCATATGATATTGCTTATATATGGAATCTAAAAAAATGAAACAAATGAACTTATTTAGAAAAGAGGAACAGACTCACAGATATAGAAAACAAACTTTTGGTTACCAAAGGGGAAAGTTCAGATGAGGGATTCATTGGGAGCTTGGATTTGACATATATACACTGCTAGACTTAAAACAGATATGCACAAGGACCTACTGAATAGCACAGGGAACTCTAATTAATATTTTGTAATAGCCTAGGTGAAAAACTGATCTTAAAAAGGATAGACACATGTAAAATATAAATGAATCACTATGCTGTACACCTGAAACTAAGATAACACTGTTAATCAACCAACTGTACTCCAATACTGGAGAAGGCAATGGCACCCCACTCCAGTGCTCTTGCCTGGAAAATCCCATGGACGGAGGAGCCTGGTAGGCTGCATTCCCTGGGGTCACGAAGAGTCAGACACGACTGAGCGACTTCCCTGTCACTTTTCACTTTCATGCATTGGAGAAGAAAATGGCAACCCACTCCAGTGTTCTTGCCTGGAGAGTCCCAGGGACGGGGGCAGCCTGGTGGGCTGCCGTCTCTGGGGTCACACAGTGTCAGACACAACTAAAGTGACTTAGCAGCAGCAGCAGCAGCAGCATACTCCAATATTGGCTTTCCTGGTGGCTCAGAGGTTAAAGCATCTGCCTGGAATGAGAGAGACATGGGTTTGATCCCTGGGTCAGGAAGTTCCCCTGGAGAAGGAAATAGCAATCCACTTCAGTACTCTTGCCTGGAGAATCCCATGGAGGGAGGAGCCTGGTAGGCTACAGTCCATGGGGTCGCAAAGAATGGGACAAAACTGAGAGACTTCACTTTCAAAATACGCCAATATAATTTAAAAAAAAAAACGTATACTTCTGGGAATATGGTATCTAAAAGCATACCTATTAAATACATTGAATATCAGACATCATTAAAGTCATATGGGTATCTTCAGACGGCCCCAAATACATAGCATACAGCATAAACCTATGCTAAAAATACAGTTTTGGTCTCTAGTATTTCTTCCTTTCTCAACTGAAACAAAATTATAGACACTGTCAGGAAATCATCATTTTCCATATCAATTATCTTCAGGCAATACTGCATATAAATGTTTTAACAAACAGACCTGTGACTCCTTTTAGTTCTCCAGCTAAATCGGGGAAACCAGGTGGTGAAGGATGTGCCAATTAAAAAAGCAAACCTCCTTCTGTGAATTGCTTCCTTTCAGGAGAACATAGCCTCCCTGAGAATGTTTTTCCCTTATATTTAAATAGTGTGAGGGTGACATTTTGTAGCTCATTAATCACAGGTGACTATTTGCCAGAGTTTCCCCACAGAATGTCATTGAGGCTCTGTTTACGTATTGCTATTGCTATTGCTAAGTCACAGCCTTAGTCTAAATCCATGCAAGTGATCAGAAGCACAGCAAGAGGGTGTCAGCAGGTCTCCAGGGTTTTTTGTTTTTGCTTTAAAACTTAAATACCTTGGCATTCAAGTAGCAATAATGTTCCCAACACCTCACTCTTGATTAAAAATGTATATTCCCTGGGGCTCTTGGTCAAGATTTTAGATCCTTCAACTTTCCCTTAGGCATTAGCGTCAACTTGAGAGAGACTTTCTGGTGAGTTCAAAGACCTCAGGCCAGAGGTGCTGTTTAAAGGAAAATAGTAAAAAGCAAAATGTGTCTTTTGACACATTCATATCAGTTCTTTCTCTGTTTCATCAGTCAGAAGGCTTTTCTCCATAGCTTTCTCTTTCCAGAATCTTCTCTCATTTCAGCGTACACTGTTATCTATTCAGTGTGAACATTATTGTAGGAGGACATTGTAGGATGGTCTTCCCTGGCGGCTCAGTGGTAACAAATCTGCCTGCCAATCCAGGAGACACAGGCGCAATCCCTGGGTAGGGAAAATGACAATCACTCCAGTACTCTTACCTGGAAAACCCCATGGACTGAGCAGCCTGCTGGGCTAAGGTCCATAGGAGTTGCAAAGAATTGGACACAACTTAGTGACTGGACAATAACATATTATAGGTTGGGAGCTTTATGTTTCTCCCACAGGATTTATATCACCTATGCTGGATCTGGGGTTTGACCTCATAGAATGTTACAGTCAAGAGAAATATCTTATAGATTTAAGGAAACATATTTATTTTCCAATTTAAAAAATAAGGCTAAGGAAAGTTAGGAATGATGTGTATGACTCAAGAGTACAAATATCAGCTACTATACTTCTTCCTAGGTCACTGAAGTAAGAACCTTCCTAGGCCACTGCTGTGGTTTCTAGTTTTGCCAGATTAACTAGTCAGCTTGGATCCTCACATTCAAGTTGCAAAGTATATTCTGGTCTGCATAAAGGTTCCCATGAGTGCCTGGTTTTCAGGCCTACCACGAACAAGAGAAGCTTAGTCTTCACATCTCTCAGACCAGAGACATAAAGATTCGGAAATTTCTTTGGATCCATGAAGGGTAGAAATGGAACTCTACCAGACTACCTAGAATCTGTGGCTCTCAACCCTGGAAGTAATCACAGAATTGAGACAAAGCAGAAATCGTAGCCATGCTCTGAAGCCAAAGTAATTTTATTCTATGCTAGTTCTGTGCCTGGTCAGGGGCTGTAATCTGACAAGTTCCTCAAGGTCTTGTCTGTCTCAGCAATTATACATCGCTTCCAAATCATTTCTATTATATATGGTTTAGAAAATGAAACTCAGAAGGTGTCTAAGATATACAGTGACTATATGCATGAGGTGGACAATACCACTGTTAATAATAAATATTTATGAAAGCAGCTCTGTGTCATTGTTCTAAATGCTTCTCATACATTGCTGTTATTCAGTCACTAAGTCATGTCTGACTCTTTGCGACCCTCTGCACACAACATGCAGGGTTTCCCTGTCCCTCATTATCTCCTGGAGTTTGCCCAAGTTCATGTCTCATGTATTAGCTACTCCAATAATTAAGATATCTATGAATTTTGACTAATATCTTTTTTAATACTCCAAACAATCCAAGAATTATGCCCAACTATAACAGGAGAGGAGTCAAATTTTAAGGGCACACAGCTAGTATGTAACAAGCTGATTTCCAACCATTGGTCTCTCTGACCCCAGCCTCTTTACCATCATTATTCGTGGTTGTTGTTGTTTGGTAGATGAGTTGTGTTCAATTCTTTGTGACCCCATGAACTGCAGGACATCAGGCTTCCCTGTCCTTCACTATCTCCTGGAGTGTGCTCAAGTTCATGCCCAGTGAGTTGGTGATACTATCTAAAAATCACACCCTCTTATCACCTTCTTTTGATTTCAATCTTTCTCAGCATCCAGGTCTTTTCAAAAGAGTTGGATCTTCACATTAGGTGGTCAAGATACTGGAGCTTCAGCTTCAGCATCAGTCCTTCCAATGAATATTCATGGTTGATTTCCTATAAGGTTGACAGGTTCTCCGTGCAGTCCAAGGGACTCTCAAGAACTTTCTCCAGCACCACAGTTCAAAAGTACAATTCTACAGTGCTCAGCTTTCTTTATGGTCCAACTCTCATCAGTTCAATTCAGTTCAGTCGCTCAGTCATGTCCGACTTTTTGTGACCCCATGAATTGCAAAACGCCAGGCCTCCCTGTCCATCACCAACTCCCGGGGTACACTCAGACTCACGTCCATTGAGTCAGTGAGGCCAGTCAGCCATTGCAACCTCTGTAGCCCCCTTCTCCTTCTGCCCCTAAACTCTCCCAGCAACAGGGTCTTTTCCAGTGAGTCAAACCTTAGCATGAGGTGGCCAAAGTACTGGACTTTCAGCTTTAGCATCATTCCTTCCAAAGAAATCCCGGGACTGATCTCCTTCAGAATGGACTGGTTGGATCTTCTTGCAGACCAAGGGACTCTCAAGAGTCTTGTCCAACACCACAGTTCAAAAGCATCAATTCTTCAGCACTCAGCTTTCTTCACAGTCCAACTCTCACATCCATACATGACCACAGGAAAAGCCATCACCTTGACTAGACAGACCTTTGTTGGCAAAGTAATGTCTCTGCTTTTCAATATGCTATCTCGGTTGGTCATAACTTTTCTTCCAAAAGTAAGTGTCTTTTAATTTCATGGCTGCAGTCACCATCTGCAGTGATTTTGGAACCCCCAAAAATGAAGTCTGACACTGTTTCCACTGTTTCCCCATCTATTTCCCATGAAGTGATGGGACCGGATGCCATGATCTTCGTTTTCTGAATGTTGAGCTTTAAGCCAACTTTTTCACTCTCCTCTTTCACATTCATCAAGAGGCTTTTTCGTTCTGATACAATTTCTGTGATAAGGGTGGTGCTATCTGCATATCTGAGGTTATTGATATTTCTCCTGGAAATCTTGATTCTAGCTTGTGCTTCTTCCAGTCCAACGTTTCTCATGATGTACTCTACATATAAGTTACATAAGCAGGGTGACAATATACAGCCTTGACATACTCTTTTTCCTATTTGGAACCAGTATGTTGTTCCATGTCCAGTTCTAACTATTGCTTCCTGATCTGCATATAGGTTTCTCAAGAGGCAGGTCAGGTGGTCTGGTATTCTCATCTCTTTCAGAATTTCCCACAGTTTATTGTGATCCACACAGTCAAAGGCTTTGGCATAGAACATAAAGCAGAAATAGATGTTTTTCTGGAACTCTCTTGCTTTTTCCATGATGCAGTGCATGTTGGCAACTTGATCTCTGGTTCCTCTGCCTTTTCTAAAACCAGCTTGAACATCAGGAAGTTCACGGTTCACATATTGCTAAAGCCTGGCTTGGAGAATTCTGAGCATTACTTTACTAACGTGTGAGATGAGTGCAATTGTGCAGTAGCTTGAGCATTCTTTGGCATTGCCTTTCTTTGAGATTGGAATGAAAACTGACCTTTTCCAGTCCTGTGGCCACTGCTGAGTTTTCCAAATTTGCTGGCATGTTGAGTGCAGCACTTTCACAGCATCATCTTTCAGGAGTTGAAAGAGCTCAGCTGGGATTCCATCACCTCCACTAGCTTTGTTCATAGTGATGCTTTCTAAGTCCCACTTGACTTCACATTCCAGGATGCCTGGCTTTAGGTGAGTGATCACGCCATCATGATTATCTTGGTTTTGAAGATCTTTTTTGTATAGTCCTTCTGTGTATTCTTGCCACTTCTTAATATCTTCTGCTTCTGTTAGGTCCATACCATTTCTGTCCTTTATCGAGCCCATCTTTCCATGAAATGTTCCCTTGGTATCTCTCATTTTCTTGAAGAGATCTCTAGTCTTTCCCATTCTGTTCTCTTCCTCTATTTCTTTGCATTGATCACTGAGGAAGGCTTTATTATCTCTTCTTGCTATTCTTTGGAGCTCTGCATTCAGATGCTTATATTTTTCCTTTTCTCCTTTGTTTTTCGCTTGTCTTCTTTTCACAGCTATTTGTAAGTCCTCCCCAGACAGCCATTTTGTCATATGAGCTAACTCTCATATCCATGCATAATTATTAGAAAAACCATAGCTTCGACTATACCAACCTTTGTTGGCAAAGTAATATCTCTGTTTTTTAATTTACTATGTTATATCAGCCATGAAATTAAAAGATGCTTACTCCTTGGAAGAAAAGTTATGAGCAACTTAGATAGAATATTCAAAGGCAGAGACATTACTTTGCCAACTAAGGTCCGTCTAGTCAAGGCTATGGTTTTTCCAGTGGTCATGTATGGATGTGAGAGTTGGACTGTGAGGAAGGCTGAGCGCTGAAGAATTGATGTTTTTGTACTGTGGTGTTGGAGAAGACTCTTGAGAGTTCCTTGGACTGCAAGGAGATCTAACCAGTTCATTCTGAAGGAGATCAACCCTGGGATTTCTTTGGAAGAAATGATACTAAAGCTGAAACTCCAGTACTTTGGCCACCTCATGCGAAGAGTTGACTCATTGGAAAAGTCTCTGATGCTGGGAGGGATTGGGGGCAGGAGGAGAAGGGGACAACAGAGGATGAGATGGCTGGATGGCATCACTGATTCGATGGACGTGAATCTGAGTGAACTCCGGGAGTTGGTGATGGACAGGGAGGCCTGGAGTGCTGCGATTCATGGGGTCGCAAAGAGTTGGACATGACTGAGCGACTGAACTGAACTGATAGGTTTGTTATTGCTTTCCTTCCAATAAGCAAGTGTCTCTTAATTTTATGGCAGCAGTCAGAATCCACATTGATTTTGGAGAGCAAGAAAATAAAATCTGCCCATTTCCTCTTTTTCTCCTTCTATTTTCCATAAATTGATAAGACCAGATGCCATGATCTTACTTTTTTGAATGTTGAGCTTTAAGCCAGCTTTTTCACTCTCCTTTTTCACCCTCATCAAGAGGCTCTTTAGTTTCTTTTAGGTTTCTGTCATTAGAGTGTTATAATCTACATATCTGAGGTTGTTGATATTCCTCCCAGCAATCTTGATTCCAGCTTGTGAGTTAACCAGCCCAGCATTTTGCATGATGTACCCTGCATAGGAGTTAAATAAGCAGGGTGACAATATACAGCCTTGATGAAATTCTTTCTCAATTTTGAGCCAGTCAGTTATTCCATGTAAGGTTCTAACCGTTGCTTTTGACCTGCACACAGATGTCTCAGGAGACAAGTAAGGTGGTCTAGTATTCCTATCTCTCTAAGAATTTTCCATAGTTTGTTGTGATCCACACAAAGGCTTTGAAGTAGACACTTTTTCTGGAATCCGCTTGCTTTCACTATGATCCAATGTTGGCATCATATTGTTGGCAATTTGATTTCTGGTTTCTCTGCCTTTTCAAACCCAGCTTGTACATGTAGAAGTTCTCAGTGACATACTGTTGAAGCCTAGCTTGAAGTATTTTGAGTATAACCTTACTAGCATGTGAAATAAACACAATTGTCTGATAATTTGAACATTCTTTGGCACTGTCTTTCTTTAGGAGTGGAATGAAAACAGACCTTTTCCAGTCTTGTGGCTGTGGCTGAGTTTTCCAAATTTGCTGAAATTTGAGCGCAGCACTTTAACATCATTTGCCCTCATTCATAAGATTTACTGAACACATACTTGTTACGCATCTGCTCTGCTAATGAGGGAATGAAACACCTGTTGCAAGGGCCTCAGTAGCTTCTAGATCTATGTACATTATTCTTCTAAGGGTACATGGCTTGAGTCAAATATTTTAGTTACCCTGATAGAATTAGAAGAGATAAATAAGTATTGGACATGAGAGGAATGTCCCCAACAGAGCCAGTAACCACCCAGTGAAATGATTGAATTATATTTAAGAGACATGCATATTTAAATATATGTGGAATATTGCAGTTTGCATACATGTTCAGTCACTCTTTCACGGACTACTCTTTGCAACCCCATGGATTGTAGCCGGTCTGGCTCCTTTGTTCATGGAATTTTCCAGGCAAGAATACTGGAATGGGTTGCCACTTCCTATACCAGGGGATCTTTATATTGTAATTGAACCTATTGTAAAACGAAATTCACAGTCAAAAAGAGCATTTTATTTTTGGATTTTGCTGGACCTCTTCTTTAGAGTAAAATGAACAATCAATGTTAGAATCTAATTACAAAATGGTATCTTTTTTCCAGAAGGAACAAAGGAATTTGCAGGGAGTAAATTTCCTATAATTGGCTATAATAAAAGGCAGAGAGAATCATTAGAACACTTTATGACTTTGGGATGATATATATCTGGAGAATACAATTTTATATCTAAAATGTATCATGTTTTTTATCCA
The DNA here is from genome assembly GCF_023091745.1 of Budorcas taxicolor. NCBI lineage: Eukaryota > Metazoa > Chordata > Mammalia > Artiodactyla > Bovidae > Budorcas > Budorcas taxicolor. Next base: position 15,784,727 of record NC_068917.1, on the reverse strand, counting down.
TCATTATAAGGCACATACAGGATAATATTTTTATATTCAGAATAGCAAATGCAATCTCTTCATTAATTTATTTTTAATCATGTTTGACAAGATAGAATAAGTACTTTGAAAATGATATTAAAAAAGCATCCTGACTTTAGTTGGCATTTTTCTGTATATTTAATGCTTACATTTTGCCCATTAGAAATGTGCATAAAATAAACCTGAGAAGAGGAAAATTAACAATAAGGCAGTCTTTACATAACACAGTGAGAATTCTGTTAACATAGAGTCCAAATTATATACTGACCTAGAACTTTTGGCATTAATTTTATATATTCACTCATTCAACATACTTTTATGGATGATCTCCAATGATCAGGCATTTTACTAAGGTGAGCAGAGACAGGTCCCTATCCACAGAGTGTCCAGCCTAGGCAAATATAAAACATTATTAATTTTCTTTCCTTAAGAATATATATGCTTGTCTGTGTATGCATATGTAAGTATTAGTACATTTAATTTGCTTTATGTTTGTAGCGGATGTTTTAAGCTCAAACTGCAATCAAACCTTGGTTGAAAAGAGAACTATTCTTTCTTTACCCCTAGTACGGTGTTCATTTGCATGAGTTGATGTGTAAAGGGTTTTAGTTTCCTAAGGTAAAATAGAAGAACAGTCCTAAGTGCCTTGAGCTAGAGTATAAGGTGAGAGATGAGCCTGGACAGATGCAAATGGGATATATCTTGAATAACCATATGAAAGCAAGTAAACCATGGTGAGGACTGCAAGGAGATCCAACCAGTCCATCCGAAAGAGATTGGTTCTTGGTGTTCATTGGAAGGACTGATGTTGAAGCTGCAACTCCAATGCTTTTGTCACCTGATGAGAAGAGCTGACTCATTTGAAAAGACCCTGATGCTGGGAAATATTGAGGGTAGGAAGAGAAGGGGGCAACAGGATGAGATGGTTGGATGGCATCACTGACTCAATGCACATGAGTTTGGGCAGGTTCCAGGAATTTGATGATGGACAGGGAGGCCTGGTGTGCTGCAGTTCATGGGTTTGCAAAGTGTTGGACATGACTGAGTGACTGAACTGAACTGAAACCATGGTGAACAGTTGAGACTTGATCTGAAAGCAATAGTGAACTGCCTGGATTTTTAATGGGGGATTTTCTCTATCAGATTGAATTTTCAGAAAGACTATACTGCAGATTAAGCATACAATAGGAAAAAAAGTCTTTGAGACATGGAAAGACAGCTTTAGAAAAAAGTTTTGAGGCAATAGGGAAATAGAATAAGCCCAAATACTAACAACACCTAGTAACAGACATCTTTGGATACACAACCTTATATTCAAAAAATGCTAAACTACTAAATATATCGCTACTTTCTAATGGTTTACAACAGCATACTCAATGAGTTAATTTTTGTTATTATAGAAAAAAGATATTCACATAAGCACATTTTCATGGTTTTGTAGAAGGTCTTGTAGGTCATCTTAGAACTGCTCAGCTTCTGCTTCTTCAGCATTAAAGATTGGGGCATAGACTTGGATTACTGTGATACTGAATGGTTTGCCTTGGAAACAGAGATCTTTCGGTCATTTTGAGACTGCATGAAGTACTGCATTTTGGACTTTTTTGTTAACTATGAGGGCTACTCCAATTCTTCTAAGGGATTTTTGCCCAGAGGAGTAGCTATAATAGTCATCCAAATTAAATTTGCCCATTCTAGTCCATTTTAGTCCACTGATTGCTAAAATATCAGTGTTAACTCCTGTCATTTGCCATGTCTTGTTTGACCACTTCCAATTTACCTTGATTCATGGATGTAACATTCCAGGTTCCTATGCAATATTGTTCTTTCCAGTACTGGACTTTACTTCCATCAACAGTCACATCCACAACTGGGCATTGTTTTCCCTTTGGCTCTGTCTCTTCATTCTGGAGTTCCTTCTCCAGTCTTCTCCAGTAGTGTATTTGGCACCTACTGACCTGGGGAATTCATCCTTAAGTGTCATATTTTTTTGCCTTTTCATACTGTGCATGGAGTTCCCAAGGCAAGAATCCTGAATGGTTTGTCATTCCATTTTTCATTGCACCACATTTTGTCAGAAGAGTTTTGCCAAGAGAACTCATTGGTCATAGCAAACACCCTCTTCCAACAACAAAAGAAATGATTCAACACATGCACATTAGCAGACAGTCAATTCCAAAATCAGTTTGATTATATTCTCTGTAGCCAAGTATGGAGAAGTTCTATACAGTCAACAACAAAAAAAGAAAAGACTGGGTGCTGACTGTGGTTCAGATCAAGAACTTCTTATTGCAAAATCCAGACTTAAATTGAAGAAAGTAGGGAAAACCACTAGACCATCCAGGTACGACCTAAATCAAATCCATTATGATTATATAGTAGAAGTGACAAACAGATTCCAATAATTAGATCTGACAGACTGCCTGAAGAAATATCAATGGAGGTTCATGATTTTGTACAAAAGGCAGTGATCAAGACCATCCCCAAGAAAAAGAAATGCAAAAAGGCAAAATGACTGTCTGAGGAGGCTTTACAAATACCTGAGAAAAGAAGATAGGCCAAAGTCAAAGGAGAAAAGGAAAGATATGCCCATCTGAATGTAGAGTTCCAAAGAATAGCAAGAAGAGATAAGAAAGCCTTCCTCAGTGGTCAATGCAAATAAAGAGGAAAACAATCGAATGGGAAGAACTAGAGATTTCTTCAAGAAAATTAGAGATACAAAGGGAATATTTCATGCAAAGATGGGCACAAAATTTTGGGATGGACCTAACAGAAGTAGATACTAAGAAATGGTGGCAAGAACATAACAGAAGAACTATACACAAAAGATCTTCATGACCCAGATAACCACGATGGTGTGATCACTCCCCTAGAGCCAGACATCCAGGATTCTGAGGTGTGCCTTAGGAAGCATCACAACGAACAAAGCTAATGGAGGTGATGGGATTCCAGCTGAGCTATTTCAAATACTAAAAGATGATGCTGTGAAACTGCTGCACTCAATATGCCAGCAACTTTGGAAAAGACAGCCGTGGCCACAAGACTGGAAAAGGGTAGTTTTCATTTCAGTCTCAAAGAAAGGTAATACGAAAGAATGGTCAAACTATCACACAGTTGCACTCATCTCACACGCTAGTAAAGTAATGCTCAAAATTCTCCAAGCCAGGCTACAATACTACATGAACCGAGAAATTCCAGATGTTCAAGCTGCATCTAGAAAAGGCAGAGGAACAAGAGATCAGATTGCCAATATCCACTGGATCACAGAAGAAGCAAAATAATTCCAGAAAAACATCTACTTCTCCTTTATTGACTATGCCAAAGCCTCTGACTGTGTGGATCAGAGCAAACTATGGAAAGTTCTTCATGAGATGGGAATGCCCAACCACCTGACGTGCCTCCTGAGAAATCTGTATGCAGGTTAAGAAGCAACAGTTAGAACTGGACACAGAACAACAGATTGGTTCTAAATGGGGAAAGGAGTATGTCAAGGCTGTATATTGTCACCATGCTTGTTTAACTTCTGTGCAGAGTACATCATATGAAATGCAGGGCTGAATGAAGCACAAGCTGGAATCAAGATTGGAGGGAGAAATATCAATCACCTCAGATATGCAGATGACACCACCCTTATGGCAGAGAGTGAAGAAGAACTAAAGAGCTTCTTGATGAAAGTGAAACACGAAAGTGAAAAAGTTGGCTTAAAACTCAACATTCAAAAAACTAATACCATGACATCCAGTCACATCACTTCATGGCAAATAGATGTGGAAACAAAGGAAACAGTGAGGGACATTATTTTCTTGGACTCCAAGATCACTGCAGATGGTGACTGCAGTCATGAAATTTAAAATGTTTGCTCTCTGGAGGAAAAGCTATGATCAAACTAGACAACATATTAAAAAGCAGACATATTACTTTGCCAACCAAGTTCCATCTAGTCAAAGCTATGGTTTTTCCAGCTGTCATGTATGCATGTGAGTGTTGGCCCATAAAGAAAGCTGAATGCCAAAGAATTGATGCTTTTGAACTGTGGTGTTGGAGACGGCTCTTGAGAGTCCCTTGGACTGTAAGCAGATCCAACCAGTCTATCGGGTATTCATTGGAAGGACTGATGTTGAAGCTGAAACTCCAATACTTTGGCCATCTGATGTGAAGACCTGACTCATCTGAAAAGACCCTGATGCTGGGAAAGATTGAAGGCAGGAGGAGAAGGGGACAACAGAGGATTTAGATGGTTGGATGGCATCACTGACTCGATGGACATGAGTTTGGGTAATCTCTGGGAGGTGGTGATTGACAGGGAGGCCTGGCATGCTGCAGTCCATGGGTCACAAAGAGTTGCACATGACTGAGTGACTGAACTGAACTGATGTTTTTGTAGGTTCTTTAATAGCTGATTCTTTTTACTATTAGATCAAAGCATTGATTCAGAGATCTGCATATTTACCATACCATCATTGCTTGAAAGTGAAAGTGAAGTCGCTCAGTTGTGCCCGACTCTTGCGACCCCATGGACAGTAGCCTGCACCAAGCTCCTCCGTCCATGGGATTTTCAAGGCAAGAGTACTGGAGTGGGTTGTCATTTTCTTCTCCAGATAATCTTCCCAACCCAGGAATTGAACCCAGGTCTCTCATATTGTAGACAGATGCTTTACCGTCTGAGCCACCAGGGAAGTATACCATCATTGCTCCGTTAAAGGAAATCTTAGTTGAAGTAACCATTTGAAAGTAACCATCATTCCTTGGTTACTTTCAAATGGTTACTTCAACTAAGATTTCCTTTTGTTGCAACTGAAACTTCTTAGAATATGTTCTTATGTTTGAGGTATACCTGATTATCAGTAGAGGTGGAATGATACTGAAATAACATTTTTTGCAACCAGATCATTGATTGGGTATTATCCCATTTGTTCAATCCACACTACTTTTCAAAATAGATAAGATAGAACTCCAAACAACATTTTGAATAGTTTACTTTTTCATATCAAATATATTATTATTTAAACTGTACTCTCAATCTTCTGAAGGTTCACTCTATTAATTGACATTTAGATAAGAGTGTCACTTATGCTGTAACGATTATGAGCTGTATCTTAAAATGAATTAATAATATGGTTTTCATTTTCCTTGTTTAAGCATCAAAAAAGTTCTCCTGCTACTTCTATCTGATTATACAAAAGAGCACAATGACCTACATTTAAAGAACTTTCTCTGTTCTAAGGATTTCAGCCTTCAATGATACAATTCAGCAAGTTCTACATGACACTTTATAAGATATGTCACAGCCAATATATCATACTGAAGATTTTTCATGGTTATTATTAAATCCCCTAAAACCACTGACTCATGCTGTCCTTGATGCAATAACCTTCTTGTTCCTTAAAATTTCGCTACATGTGTGCAGTAAAACAGAATTATGTTTGCAACTTACATTTCAATCTTTAACACAGAAAAGCATTTTTCCTTCGAGTTCAGTGCATCTGTTTATTATTCAACTCCTCTCTTCCAAAGCTCAAAAACAAACAAACAAAAATACCAGTAGGTAAAAACGTAAAATTGGTCCTTTTCTATAACTTGTCTATACAAATTTTTAGTCATAGTATAATATGTGCTATTATTTTCATAGGAAATGAATTAGAAGGAAATAAACCTTGAGGTAACTCAACAAAGCTTGGAGTAACCTAACCGCAAAACAAACTAGAAAAAGAAAAATCTTTCCTGTCCTAAATATTTAATTACTGCCCATGAGAAATACTTCTGAGGAAACAAGAAATGGACATAGCATGAGGTAGAGTTACTTGTTTTGCTAGTGGCATTAAGAAGAGACTGGTCCTATAGATTTGAATATCAGAAAAAGAGAGAGCTTATTTTTCAAGCAGTAGCAGTCACATCTTCTAATCTCTAAATTCATTTTTAACACACATGTGTTAGGTATCTAAAATATTGGTCATCCATCAATTTCTCCAAATTGCTTTGACCTTAGTGCTTCTCCATGCAACCCAGAGTTTTAAGTGTCCCTTAGCATGGATCCTTACATGTGTAGAAATGGCAAAACTTTATTTTCCTGATCTGTCTCCAATTCTGGTTCTGACATTATGTAATCTAGCCTGCTTGAACTTTGAGCCTTAATTTCTCAGGTATGTGAACATGGTTCTTGCTGAATAATATCAGATAACATCAGGAAAGTATGTGTGTGCATAAAGTATATGGACATGATAACAATTACACTGTCAACAATTCACCTTCCCACTGATTTCCAGTGTACAATAAACAAAATGAATCACTGCTTAGTTTTACAACTCTGGAGCTCCACTGATTCTTCTTAATGAGTTTTAAAAAATATTTAACAAGTTGATTGATAATGTGAATGAGTATTACAAGGAAATGATGTTATATTTAAAACTAAAAAGTTTTCACCATTGCAAATGAAGACTAATCAAAAATGGAAAAAAGTTATTCCTGCAAGTGTCTTATTATGCAACACTATCATCTGATTTACAAAATAACTTGATTTATCATATTACAAAGATAAAAACTAAAATTGATCAGTGCCATCTTTGTCTGCAAATCGACTAAATACTTGCACTTGCATTAACTCATTTAGTCTTAACATGAAATATTTGAACTATCAATTATTTCTTCTATTGTAAAATAAGATGAAATGTTAGGAAGTTTTAGCAATTTGAGGAATATACACATTTTAATTAACACAAATGGAATAATAATCATGATATATTTGAATCTGAAAGCCCATGTACTCTCACAACTTTATGCTCCTATTCAAAAATAGCAGAGATATGAAAATATACAGTCTATTACAAATATACAAGATAAAAGCTATAACCCTTTTTTTGAGTAAGAATACCAAATGAATATGAATGTCATCACTACAGCCAAAAATACAGTAGTCTTAAAAAGTAAGTAGGACATATTCATTGCACATTCTTTTTTTATTATCCAGATATCATTAATTTGGAGAAGGAAATGGCAACCTATTACAGCCTTCTTGCCTGGAGAATCTCACAGACAGAGCAACCTGGCGGGCTACAGTCTATGGGGTCGCAAAGAGTTAGGAACGACTGAGTGACTAACACACACAGAGATGCCATTAATTAGAAACTATGTGAAAGCTTCACTTCTAAAATTTTCATATGAGATGGAGTGTTAATTCTAACATAATTGGTTCCAAACTAACCCTCCAACTACAATAACTGTAATCTTAACAAAGTAAATAAGGCAATTCTTTTGTTTTCAGTCATTAGCCAGAAGGCTGCTCCCCATGATTATGATTTATGCCAGAAGGGTAACACACCAGGTGAGTCTCCTGTTCATCCTGGCTTTCTGCATGAAGCTACTTTCTGGATCACAGGTAAGGACCACAAAGTACAAGCAGAACACAGTGAATCCACTGAGTTGAGGTGGAGAGTGGAGTTAAGATACTGCTACTAAAGAAACAGCCCACACAGCAACGAAGACCTTGCATAGCCAAAAAATAATAGATATAAGAAAGAGAAAGAGGAAGAAGAAAAAAGAAAAAAAAAAAAAAAGGAAGGAGGGAGGAAGAAAGGAAGGAAGGAAAGGGAAGAAAGGAAGAATCCAGAGAAAAAGGACAAATGTACATGCAAAGACAATGATGGAACTAACTCATGGATTCTTATAAGTAAAGATAAAGGCCAGATGACAATGACAACTGATAAAAGTGCTGAATAAAGATTTTCTTCTAGAGAGGCTGCTGGGTATGGCTTTTGTCTAAAGGGTTGTTTTATAACCAAAGAGTAAAAGCCCCCAAATGTTTTAATCAAGTTATTCAGCTTGTACTAAAAGGGACAAGGCAAAAAGAAGTCATAAAATCAAAAAGAAGCAGTTGAACCCGTGAACTACCATAGGGAGGAAAAAGGCCGAACACTACCTATTTGCAAAGACAAACATTTTTGTATAGGTAAGGGAGAATGACTCAAACTCACAGGTGAAAACAAAATCTCAGAGGGTAGAGTAAAAAGCCATGAAGAGTCATTTCCCAGAATTAGGACTAAATTGTGTTTAGGGAATCAAGCAGCTCACAATCAGCACTCAGCTGGGTTTCAGAATGTCCAGGACCAGTGACTACCGCAGGTCTCCCTTTTCCTCCTTGTTATGTCTATAGCAATTATCTCATGCCTGTCTCTCTACTACATGCTGAATACAAGGAACAAATAATTTGCCTTGTTCACAGATTTTTGAGGAAAAAAAAAAAAAATCAATGGATCTGCAACTGATGTACCACTACCAAGAAAGCTCATTTACATCTAATCCTGATGTAGATGATAAGATGCTGGACCTCAGCCTGAGCCTGATGATCTGAGTGATGTCTTAGGACAAATTAGAAAGACCACACAGCTCCCATTTGGCTTTCTCTCTTTTGGGATGCTTGCCTTTTGGAACCCAGATGCCATGGGTGAGGACGTCTAGGCCACATGGAGAGGTCATGCCAAGGACTCCTTCTAACGGATAGTAGAAACCATCAATTGCTAGAAATCAGCAAACAAACTTTCAGGTGATTTAAATTTAAGCCCTTGGGGGAAACAGGAAATGGTGACTAAAGCAATGACAAGGTGTTTCCACTAAGCTCTTTCAAACAGAAAACTGATGAGGACAAAATTATTGTGGTTTTAGACCACTAATCTTGGGGATGGTTTATTTTACTAATAGCATATTGCTATGCACATAAACATACTAAACATCCTCAAATTGATATCACATTCATAAAATAAATATCTTAATATAAAATATAATCAATATATATTTTGGAAATAAAATACATAAATTATGTAAAATATAAAATGTTTTATATTTATATAATGTTTATAAACGTGGACAGGACTTAAAAAGGTATTTCTAAATAAAATGGTCATTTGCTGAATAAAATATACATACATAGATATACATATTATAAATTAATATGCAATATAATGAATTAGCTATGAAACAGAATGAGTAAAATATAAAAGTACTAAGTGGAAGAATGTCTATCAAATTTAGCAGAATAGTTTTGCTTTTGAGAAGAAAGTGAGGAAGATGGAAAAGGAACTTTAAATTTATTCAATGTGTTACTTAACTTCTATAAAAATTATGGGAAGAAAAAGGAAGTACATGAACTTTTAGTAATGAGATTGAGAGTTTTCATTTCAGGATCTTTCCTGTTGTTTTTTTTTTTTTACAGATGAATATTTATGAAAAAATATCAAAACCAGGAAAAAGAGCAGAATTCACATGGCTAATCACCCCTGGGATCATTTCAGAAGGCACAGAAAAGACACAAGAACATGAAGAACTAAGTGTTCCAAAGATGAAAACAGAAGTAGTCATGATGAAGAAATAAAGTGTATTAGGTGAATTACCTCATGGGAATAAACATACATGATGATGTCAACTTAAAAAAAAAAAAAAACACTGCTCATGTCTCAGGTGAAATTTATTGGAATTGTATCCTTAGAGTATAACTTTCCTATTTTAAGCCCACTCCAAACCTATTTGGAAAAGAAAACCCAAAAAGGAAGCAGGAATTTTATAAAAACCAAAAAATATAGCATAACTTAAACTGTGTGTATGTGTTTGTGCATGCTCAGTCATGTCCAGCTCTTTGCAATCCCATGGACTGTAGCCCACCAGGCTTCTCTGTCATAGGATTATCCTCGCAAAAATACTAGAGTGGGTTGCAGTTTCATCTTTCAGGGGATCTTCCCAACCCAGGATTAAACCTGCATCTTCTGTGTTTCCTGCATTGGCAAAGTGGATTCTTTACCACTGAGCCACCTGGGAAGCCCCAAGTTAAGCTACAGATAGCTGCACAAATTGCCAATACTCTTCTGCACAATGCCACCAACAAAAGGTTAAAGGTAATTTGAAAATAAAACTGAAATTGAAAGAAGAAAAAGTCTGCTATGTATGGAATTTTGCTGCTTTATATTCACACTGGATAGTATCTAAAAAGAATTCTAAGGGGGCATTACTATACATGCACACCTGCATTGCTAAAATTGCTCAAGCGCTATGTCTGGTGGCAATTTGCTGCAACATCAGGTGGTTTATTTTTTATTGCATTTGCTGTTCTAAATGCTCTCAGTAACACAGAATGTGCTATGTGAGCCATTCCATGCAGGAACTATGTAATGTGAATATTTAAAACTGTTAACTACTTTTTTGCAGCCACTGGGTCTTACAGAGAATTACTGCTTTGTTAAGGTGAATGCAGATGTTTGTAAATTCGTATTCTGAATAAATGATTTTCTTACTTTTTCAATTTAGCAAACATCCACTGAGCACAGCTGGTACAAAGAGAACTGAGATAATCAAAGAAAAATTGAATATAATGATTATCACAACAAAGTTTCTAAACTCATTGCCCAATAAAAATAGTAGATATACATGCTGCTGCTGCTGCTCAGTCGCTTCAGTCGTGTCCGACTCTGCGACCCCATAAAGGGCTGCCCACCAGGCTCCTGCATCCCTGGGATTCTCCAGGCAAGAACACTGGAGTGGGTTGCCATTTCCTTCTTCAATGCATGAAAGTGAAAAGTGAAAGTGAAGTCGCTCAGTCGTGTCCAATTCTTAGCGACCCCATGGACTGCGGCCCACCAGGCTCCTCCATCCATGGGATTTTCCAGACAAGAGTACTGGAGTGGGGTGCCATTGCCTGATATATATATATATATATATATATATACACTCACATTAATAATTAGCAAAAGATAAATAATGAAAATAACCACAAAAAACTATCTTCTTTATCCAGTCATATCATTTCTGGATTCATGTATAGATTATTAATTAATCAACTATTAATTACCTTGTAAATATTCATTATTTACATTACTTAGTAAATAAAATTATAATGACTATAATATTCACTAAAAATGCACTTAAATTATAATAAAATGATTTTGTGGATTTCTTTTGATATAAATATTGAAAGTGATAGATTAAGGAAATCTCTGGGTTGTAACTACATTTTACTGTTATTACAAGTTTATATCTCAAAATTGAGAAATCCAAAACTTTATCGAGGTTGATAATTATTCAGCGGCCTCAAGATAGAAACAATTTATGAACTATAATGATAACTCATTATTTTGCCTCTGAAACCACTTTTGATAAATTCATATGATAGAAACAGCACAAGTTCTAGAGATTATGTAACAAAAATTACGGAGGTATGAGAGAAAAAGATGGCAGAGGAGTAGGTCGACATGAAGTATATCTCTCTCCATGGATACATCAAGAATACACCTTCAGACACAGAAGTGCATACAGAACACCAGCTTAGAGTGGACAGGGATACCTGACCAGTGGAAAAGAATATATAGACCCACACAAAACTCCAGAGGATGAAGGAACTAGAGGGAAAAACAGGAGTGTCAGTAGGACTGGACCTGCCCTCGGCAGGTGGGGGGACTGAAGCAGGGGTCCGATCCTCACATCAGGGCAATTGTCTGAGTCAGAGGAGAAACATTTAAGGCTGAGAGTGAAACAGCTGACCTGTGGCAGCCCAAATGGAATGAGAATCAGAAAGTCCTTGCTGCAGTCATACATACCCCAAACAGTGCAGTGGCTAGGGTGGAGTTTAGGGATTGTGGAGCAATCTCCAGGCAAGGGCTGCTGAAAAAGAATTCAGAATAATGATAGCAAAGATAATCAAAAACCTTGAAAACAAAATGGAGAAAATGCAAGAATCAATTACCAAATAACTAGAAGAATTAAAGAATAAACATGCAGTGGCAAACAACACAATTACTGAAATTAAAAATACTCTAGAAGGAATCAATAGCAGAATATCTGAAGCAGATAAATCAGTGAGCTGGAAGGTAAACTGGTGGAAATAACTTCTGAAGAAGAGAATGAAGTAAAAAGAGTGAAAAGAACTAAGGATCGTCTCAGACACCTCTGGGACAATATCAAATGCACCAACATTCAAATTATAGAGATCCCAGAAGAAGAAGAGAAAAATAAAGGGTATGAGAAGATTTTTGAAGAGATTATAGTTGAAAATTTTCCCAACATGGAAAAGGAAATAGTCAATCAAGTCCAAGAAGTGCAGAGAGTCCCATACAGGATAAACCCAAGGAGAAACACACCAAAACACATACTAATCAAAATAACAAAGACTAAACACAAAGAAAGAATATTAAAAACAGCAAGGGAGAACAAGTAACATACAAGGGAAACCCCATATACTTAACAACTAATCTTTCAGCAGAAACTCTGCAGGCCAGAAGAGAATGGCAGGGCATATTTAAAGTACTGAAAGAGAAATATCTACAACCAAGATTACAGTACCCAGCAAGGATCTCATTCAAAATTGATGCAGAAATAAAAAGCTTTTCAGACAAGCAAAAGTTAAGAGAATTCAGTACCACCAAACCAGCTTTACAATCAATGCTAAACGGACTTATATAGTCAAGAAATACAAAATAAGAAAAAAAATCTATAAAATCAACCCAAACAATTAAGGAAATGGCAATAGGAACATATATATCAATAATTACTTTAAATGCAAATGGATTAAATGCTCCAACCAAAAGACACAGACTGGCTGAATGGATATAAAAACAAGACCCAGATATATGCTGTCTACCAGAAACTCACTACTTCAGACCTAAAGAAACATATAGACTGAAAGTAAGAGGATGGAAAAATATATTCCATGCAAATGGGAAGAAAAATAAAGTTGTAGTAGCAACCCTCATATCAGACAAAATAGACTTTAAATAAAGACGATTACAAGAGCTAAGGAAGGACACTATATAATGATCAAGGCATCAATCCAAGAGGAAGACATAATAATTGTAAATATAAATGCACCCAACATAGGAGCACCTCAATACAAAAGACAAACACTAACAGACATAAAAGGAGAAATTGACAGTAACACAATAATAGTAAGAGACTTAAAGACCCCACTCACACCAATCCACAGATCATCAAAACAGAAAATTAATAAGGAAACACAAGTCTTAAATGATACATTAGATGAGATGGATCTCATTGATATCTTCAGGACATTCCATCCAAATGCAGAAGAATACATCTTCTTCTCAAGCGTACATGGAACATTCTCCAGGATAGATCACATCTTGGGTCACTAATCAAACATCAGTAAATTTAAGAAAATTGAAATCATATCAAGCATCTTCTCTGACCACAATGCTATGTGATTAGATATCAATTACAAGAAAAAAGTAAAAGAAACACAAACATATGGAGATTAAACAAAACGTTTCTAAATAACCAACAGGTTACTGAAGACATCAAAAGGGAAATAAAAAAATTCCTAGAAACAAATGACAACAAAAACCTGACAACTCAAAATGTATGGGAGGCAGCAAAAGCAGTCCTAGGAGGGAAATTTATAGCAATACAATCCTACCTCAAGAAATAAGAAAAATATCGAATAGACAACCTAACTTTACACCTCAAACAACTGGAGAAACAAGAACAGCAACAACAAAAAAGCCCCAAAAATAGAAGAAGGAAAGAAATTATAAAGATCTAAGCAGAAGGAAATGAAAAAGAAATAAGGGAAACAACAGTAATGATTAATAAAACTAAAAGCTGGTTTTTTGAGAAGATAAACAAAATTGACAAACATTTAGCCAGACTTTTCAAGAAAAAAATAGAAGAATCAAATCAACAAAAAAGAAATGAAAAAAAGGAGAGGTTACAACAGACAATGCAGAAATACAAAGGATTATGAGATTATTATGAACAACTATATGGCAATAAAATGGATAACCTGGAAGAAATGGACAGATTCTTAGAAAAGAATCTTCCAATACTGAACCAGGAAGAAATAGAAATTATGAACAATCCAATTGCAAGCACTGAAACTGAAACTGTTATCAAAAATCTCCCAAGAAACAAAAGCCCAGGACCAGAGGGCCTCACAGGAGAATTCTATCAAACATTTAGAGGAAAGCTAATGCCTATTCTAAAACTCTTTCAAATAATTACAGAAAAAGGAACACTTCCAAACTCCTTTTACGAGGCCACCGTCATCCTGATACCAAAACCAAACAAAGACAACACAAAAAAAGAAAACTGCAGGCCAATATCACTGATAAACATCGATGCGAAAATCGTCAACAAAATTTTAGCAAACAGAATTCAGCAACACATCAAAAAGGTCATACACCATGATCAAGTTCGGTTTATTCCAGAAATGCAAGGATTCTTCAATATATGAAAATCAATCAAAGTGATACACCATATTCACAAGTTGAAAAGTTAAAAACCATATGATAATCCCAATAGACGCAGAAAAAGCCTTTGACAAAATTCAGCACCCACTTATGATTATAACTCTTCAAAAAGATGGGCATAGAAGGAACCTACCTCAACACAGTAGAGGCCATATATGATAAGTCTACAGCAAACATTATTGTCAATGGTGAAAAACTATAAGCATACTCCCTATGATCAGGAATAAGACAAGGGTGTCCACTCTTACCACTATTATTCAATGTAGTTCTTGAAGTACTAGCTACAGCAATCAGAGAAGAAAAAGAAATAAAAAGAATCCAGATTGGGAAAAAAAGTAAAGCTCTCACTGTTCATCTCATGTCTCAGATGACATGATACTGTACATAGAAAACCCTAAAGATAGTATCAGAAAATCACTAGAGCTAAGCAGTCAATTTTAGCAAAGTTGTAGGATATGAAATCAATACACAAAAATCACTTGCATTTCTATATACTAACAATGAAAAATCAGAAAGAGAAATTAAGGAATCAATCCCATTCACCATTGCAACAACAACAAAAAAATCAAATATCTAGGAATAAACTTACTTAAGGAGACAAAAGAACTGTACATAGAAAATTATAAGACACTGATGAAAGAAATCAAAGATGACATAAACAGATGGAGAGATATTCCATGTTCTTGGGTAGGAAGAATCAAAATTGTGAAAATGACTATACTACCAAATGAAATCTATAGGTTCAGTGTGATCCCTATCAAATTATCAAAGGTATTTTTCACAGAACTAAAAAAAAAAAAAATTCCTAATTTATATGGAAACATAAAAGACCCTGAATAGCCAGAGAGGTCCTGAGAAAAAAGTATGGAGCTGGAGGAATTAACCTTCCTGATTTCAGATTATACTACAAAGCTACAGTCATCAAGACAGTATGGTACTGGCACAAAAATAGAAATATAGACCGATGGAACAAGACTGAAAGCCCAGAAATAAACCCATGCACCTATGGGTACCTTATTTTTGACAAAGGAGGCAAGAATATGAAATGGGGCAAAGAGCCTCTTCAATAAACGATGCTGGGAAAACTGGACAGCTACATGTAAAATAATGAATTTAGAACACTTCCTAACACCATACACAAATTCAAAATGGATCAAAGACCTAAATGTAAGACCAGAAACCATAAAACTCTTCGAGGAAAACATAGGCAGAAGACTCGATGACATAAATCAAAGCAAGATTCTCTATGACCCACCTCCTAGAGTAATGTAAATAAAAACAAAAGTAAACAAGTGGGACCTGGTTAAACTTAAAAGCTTTTGCACAGCAAAGGAAACTGTAAGTGTGGTGAAAAGGCAACCCTCAAAATGGGAGAAAATAATAGCAAATGAAACAATTGACAAAGGATTAATTTCAAAAATATACAAGGAGGGCATACAACCCAATGCTAGAAAAAGAATCTAGTCAAAAAGTGGGGAAAAGACCTAGACAGACACTTCGCCAAAGAAAACATACAGATGGCTAACGAACACATAAAAAGATGCTCAACATTGCTCATTATTACAGAAATGCAAATCAAAACCACAATGAGATATCATCTCACACCAGTCAGAATGGCCATCCTCCAAAGGTCTACAAAACAATAAAAGGTTGAGATGGTGTGAAGAAAAAACGCTTTTGCACTGTTGGTGGGAATGTAAATTGATATAGCCACTATGGAAGATGATAATGGAGATTCCTAAAAACTAGGGGGAAAAAAAACTACCCTATGACCCAGAAATCCCACTCCTAGGCATATACCCTGAGAAAACCAAAATTGAAAAAGAAACATGTATCACATTGTTCATTGCAGCAAGCAACCTAGACATCCATCTACAGATGAATGGATAAAGAATTTGTAGTACAT
Source organism: Budorcas taxicolor (assembly GCF_023091745.1). Lineage (NCBI taxonomy): Eukaryota > Metazoa > Chordata > Mammalia > Artiodactyla > Bovidae > Budorcas > Budorcas taxicolor. Next base: position 15,768,566 of record NC_068917.1, on the reverse strand, counting down.
ATATACAATGGAATACTACTTACCCATAAAAAGGAATGCATTTGAGTCAGTTCTGATGAGGTGGATTAACCTAGAACCCATTATACAGAGTGAAGTGAGTCAGAAAGAGAAAGATAAATACCATATTCTACTGCACATATGTGGAATCTAGAAAAATGGTACTAAAGAATTTGCTTACAGGGCAATAATAGAGAAACAGACATAGAGAATAGACTTATGGACATGGGGAGAGGGGAGGAGAGGGTGAGATGTATGGAAAGAGTAACATGGAAACTTAAACTACCATATGTAAAATAGATAGCCAACAGGAATTTGATGTATGGCTCAGGAAACTCAAACAGGGGCACTCTATCAACCTAGAGGGGTGGGATGGGGAGGGAGATGGGAGGTAGGTTCAAAAGGGAGGGGATATATATATATATAGAGAGAGAGAGAGATAGATAGATATAGATATATATACCTATGGGTGATTCATGTTGAGATTTGACAGAAAATTTATAAAGCAATTATCCTTCTGTAAAGCAATTATCCAATTATCTTTCAATAAAAAATTTATGGAGGTGTAAATTATTTTGCTGCAGCTGCTGTTGCTGCGTTGCTTCAGTTGTGTCCGTTTCTGTGTGACCCCATAGACGGCAGCCCACAAGGCTCTGCCATCCCTGGGATTCTCCAGGCAAGAACACTGGAGTCGGTTGCCTTTTCCTTCTCCAAATACCTCTTTATTTGTATGTCTTTTCCTATTATTTTGTTTTATTATTAAAAATTATACAGACCTATATTAGAACTACATTTTTAGAACTTCTATGTTCTTCTTTGATGTCATTTAAAATATTAAAGTAAAATTCATGCCAGAAAACTTAAGAGAAAAATTAAATCACTTTACTATATCTTGTGACCAGGCTCTTTTATATCTTTCCTCTAAATTATTTCAAAACTGTCTCTCATAATTTTTAACTGTATTTTGGATAATAATCACCTTTCACTTGTGTAGTTACTTGTACTAACTTCCCCGGTCAGTTACTTCCCTATAAAAATAATTATACCTTCTTTTTTTTTTTTTTTTTTAAATAAAGAGATTTATTTTAAGGAATTGGTACAAGCAAGTCAAAAATATGTACGGCAGGTCAGCAGACTGGAAACTCAGGCAGGATTTCTCTTACAACTGTGAGGCGGAATTCCCTTTTTTTGGGAAACCTGTTGTTTTGCTCTTAAAGCCTTCAACTGATTGGATGAAGCCCACCCACATTATGGTGGGTTTCTTCCTTTATTTAAAGTTAACTGATTATAAATGTTAATCACAGCATCATCTAGACTAGTGTTAGACCAAACAACTGGGCATCAGAGCTTAGCCAAATTACGCATCACAACATCCTGACAAGAGTGAGTCTTTGAATCCAAGAGCATGCCTTATCTCTTTACTTATTTAGTTCTTCTTTTAACTTATCTCAGCGATGTTTTATACTTTTGGGAGTCAGATCATGCAAATATATTGTCGAGTTTACCCACAAGTACTTCACATTTTGCTGTTATTACAAAAGCACTGTTTTAATGATTGCAGTTTATAACATTAATACCAATTTCCTTAACTCGCACCATACACAAAATCACCAGAAATGGATCAAGGACCTAAATATGAGATAAATCTATAAAGTGTCTAGAAGAAAATACAGGAGAAAATCTTTGTGCTCTTGTATTATGCAAAGACTTCATAGGATACAAAAACCATGAACTGTAAAAGAAAAAAATCAATAAACTGGATTTTGAAATTAAAACCTTATGATACGTGAAAGATACTTTTAAGAAAATGAAAAGCGAAGCCACAGACTGGAGAAATATTTGCAAGGCACATTATCTAATAAAAGACTTATAGTCAGAACACATTAAAAAAAAACCTTATAATTACTAGCTTAGTAATCATAAGACAAAGAACCCATTCTTGAAAATGATCAATAGGTTTGAACAGATGCTTTACAAAAGATGATGTGCAATATCTTCTAGTATATAAGTACATGAAAAGACTTTAAACACTATAAATCATCAGGGAAACACAAATTAAAGTCACAATGCGATACTGCCATAATTCAACAGAATGACTAAAATGAAAAAGACTGACAATATCAAGAGTTGATGAGGAAGAGGAGCACTGGTAACTCATGTATTATTGGAAAAGAATTCTGCAGTTTCCTATAAAGTTATTATACCTCAAGACCCAGAAAAATCATATGTCCATACAAAAACTTAAATATGAATATTTCCATCAGTCTTATTTACAGCAATGAAAACCTGGAAACAACCCAATGTCCATCAACAAGTAAATAAACTGGGATATAGCCATACAACAGAATACTACTCAGCAATAAAAAGAACAAACTACTTATAAATGTAGTTTATAATGTAGACTTCCCTGGTGGCTCAGACGGCAAAGCTTCTGTCTACAGTGCGGGAGACCTGGGTTCGAGCCCTGGGTTGGGAAGATCCCCTGGAGAAGGAAATGGCAATCCACCCCAGCACTGTTGCCTGGAAAATCCCACGGACAGAGGAGCCTGGTACGCTACAGTCTATGGGTCACAAAGAGCTGGACATGACTGAGCAACTTCACTTCACTTACAAATGTAACATGGATGAATCACAGAATGTTATGCTGAGCAAAAGAAAGCTAGACATGAAAGTGTACATAATGTATGATTCCATTTATGTAAAATCCTAGGAAAACCTAAGCAAATCAATAGTGAAGCAAAACAGATCTCTGGCTCCCTAGCATTGCTGAGGGTGACTAAAAGGGGTGTGTGCGTGCGCTTAGTCGCTCAGTCATGTCCAGCTGTTTGCAACCCCATGGACTGTAGCCCACTAGGCTCCTCTGTCCGGTCTTATTTTAATATGATTTAGTAACATTTAAAAGTTTCTTGGGAATTCCCTGGTGGTCCAGTAGTTAGGACTTGATTGCTTTCACTACCATGGTGTTCAATCCCTGGTTGGTGAACTAAGATCCTGCAAGCTGTGTGGCATGCCCTCCCCCTAAATATTTTTCTTCCATAATGATCCTGCATGTCTTTGGATCATTTTCCCCCTGAGAACTTTTAAAATATCTTTTGTTAATGGCAAATACCGTTTGCATTTTGTTTTTGCATTTTCTGTTTTTCTATTCTTTAGAAATTCAAATGATTTTTGAATATTGATTTTTTGCCCAGCTCCTTAATTAATTCTACTAATTTTAATTTCTTTTGGATTTCTGATAGAAAAGTATTTAACTTATAAATGACTGTTTGGTCTTTTCTTCTTTCAATTACTTCTACCTTTTATTTTCTTATTTGGTTGTGGTACCCTGTGTCTCCAGTACAGTGTTGATAGATAGTGAATACCCTTTTATTATTCCCGATTTTAAAGTATTTTAACATTTCTCTAATAAGATCTTATATATTAATTCTTTGTTAGTTTAAGGAGGTCCTTTGGTGTTTCTAATTTGCTTTTACTTGTGTATTTAATTTACTTGCCACAAATGAGATAAGTCTAATAGTTGTTCTTACATGAAATCACTTATTCTCTCATGCTGTTTTATTTGAAGTACTTCATTTTTATAGTGCTTTGTCTCTGACATGGATTTCACTTATCTTGCTTGGGATTTGTGGATCAGCAAAATTCTGGAATAGCAGTTCTGGAATGTTCTCAGCCATTACTTCTCTGACTATTGCTTCTTCTCCATTCTTTTTATTTATCCTTCTGGAAATCTGATTAGGATGTGTTTAATTTTTTCACTCTCTTTCATATTGCTTATCTGTTTCATATTTTTTTCTTTTTGTCTACTTAAACCATGTTATGAGTAATGTCACCCACTCTTTTCTGGCTGTTACCCAGGAGTCCTAATGATTGTGGTGCTCTATATATTATCTGTTGATCATTTTATCCAACTTTGTAGGTAAAAAAACTTTGCAGATCTATGTGAGAACACACTTATAGTTAGAAATTGTCAGTATCAGTAGAGATGTTTGCCTTCGACCCTGTGAGAACATCAAGAATGGAAAATTCTGTACTGGCAGAATGTATTCAATTCTTTTTATTGTTCCACTAGAGATGTAGTCTTCAAGCTTTAAGTTGTAGTATCTTTAGAGGTTTCTAGGCTTTATCTCCTTTCATTTCTGCCTTCTGTCTCTTATTTGGGAGCTGAAAGAGCCCATCGTTTGGCAAAGAGCTTCAGGGTAAAAGCCAACTTTGATGCTAATTTTCCATTCTGAGTTTGAGTTTCCATTTCTTCTTTTTTTTTTTTTTTTGCTCTCTGGAGCCTATGCTTTTTGCCACGTTAGCATTACGTTTAAAGATTGTGTGTGTTTGTGTGTATGTGTGTATAAATACATCATTTTAATTGTATTGATTGTGAAAGTTTCTCAAAATATCTCCATATGCCAAAAAGAAAGATCTAAGAAATGTAAACACACATACACTTTCACTTAAAATTGGTATGAAAGTTTGACAAATGTATACAGATGTGTAACCACTACTGTAGTCAAGATATATAGAGTTTTTTGTTTCCCTCAGAAGTTTCTTGTTCTTCCCTGGTGGCACAGATGGTAAAGAATCCACCTGCAATGAGGAAGACCCAGGTTCGACCCCTGCCAAGAAGATCTCCTGGAGAAGGGAATGGATACCCACTCCAGTGTTCTTGCCTTAAAAATAATTATACCTTCTATTTATTTTCCTTGCTTTAATGGAGTTTGAATTAACTTCATATTAACCCTTTTATCAGAATGATTTGTGAGTTTATCTTTTGTCAAATAACCATATTTTCCTCATTTTATGTAATACGTAACTATAATAGAAAATACTGAAAATCCCAGCCATGCGAAACAATCCCTGTGCATTGAGTTCTGTACATATGGTGCCAGTTTTTTCATATGTGAATGCATCCATTTAATTTTCTACTTCGTTGTGTTTTAAATGAGTTCTACATAATACCAAAGATAATAATCTTTATTTAAACATAAAATTGGTTACAGTAGTTAAGATACAGTCTTTGTAAAAAATGAGTAAAAGATAGAAATGTGTAAAATTATTAGAAACCTAACCAGAGAAAATACAAAATCTTTCTACATAGAGTTGCATCAAAGAGTGTAATAAATATTTTGATTGCTAAGTAATATGGATACAAAACATATATATGTATGCATAATACTATATAATATGTATAACAATATGTATAATACTATACCATATGTATATATGTATAACATACATGTTATACATATACACATATGTACATATACAATAAGATATATAAAATATCATAGAGTCACCTAAATCATTTTTTTTATTTCTATTTGCTTTCCTTTTATTATTTTTTAATGGTGAAGATTAATAAATTAGGTATCAGCCATCACTACTTGTCACCTAACAATTTTGACATATCCCTCTCATTACCAGTCATCAAATTTCCTTGCTGAAATACAGTTAAAAATTAGTATGTACATAATAAAGACCTTAACTAATGATATAAGAAAGAAGGTATACAGAACACCTGAAAATGTGTTATAAAATAAATTGTCTTTCTTTCTGATTTGCCCCCAAATATCCTCCTCCTCCAAATGCAGGTAAGAACTCTAGCTGGGTTCTTATTTGTGACGGTAAGTGTCATTCTGGTGGCCATGTGGCTACACAGCATGAGGTAACGATCATGAACCATGATAAAAAATGACAGGTGCAAAATGAGAAAAGTTTGCACACAAAACCCTCAGCTTTATGAAGGTTTCAAGTTTACCCATCATCCATCCCAGAACCTTGATCTGCTGTAGCTCAAAACGTAGAAGGGAGTCCACCTGTTCTGCCCGAAGCAATAATTAAGATCAAACAAAACATGTTTTGCAACAGTAAGAAATGACAAGTACTACAGAAAAAGCTTTTTCAGCCATGGCATTAGAAGCCACTTTCTCAAAAAAATAAAAAAAAGAGTCCAGGTTATTATCAAGTGAAGCACAGTGGTAATAACCCAGCAGCAAATCAGATTAAAGAAAAGCAGGTATCAGCAGGTGGTAGAACAATATTTGCATTTCCACAGAACAAATGATTTTAAACATTCAGGTAAAATGAAGGGATGGAGATCTAAGAAATCTTTTGAGATATTTCATGTGGCCATTACATCTTCTCAGTTTCTATGGCACTTCCTAAGCTTTAGAAGAAGAATGTTTGTGAAGTTGTAACTATCAACATCAGACAGGTTAGCTAGCTTTAATAGGTTAATAACTTTTCAAACATGACATATATACACATTTGTAAAATATCTACAAAGACTTGGCACGTTATGGATGAGACAGTTTCTTGTTAAAAGGGTAATAAGCTGCATTCTTTCCACCTAAGTTTAGAAAGCTGATTCAGTGACTGGAGTGCACAGTGAATGACTCCATTCCACCTTTCCTGCTGAGTGAAAGTGTATTTGAAATGACGGACCCATGTCCTCTCCTTAACAAATCTTGTTCATCTTGGGGCTAGAGAAACATGGATGGCAGTATCTTGCAGCTGTGAGGCATAGCAAACTGCCACAGAAAGACATTAATCTCAAAACCCAATCGTTTTTACAGATTCTAAACAACTCTGCTAATTGGGCCTAAAAAATAAAAGATGCCTGTGCACACAGATAAAGACCATGAAAAATAACAGCATAATCAAGTCTAAGTAGAACCGAAAACTTGATGACTTCAAACTCTAACATTTAAAAATAAATCCGCAATGCAAAGTCATCACCACACTATTCCTCTTTTCTGGAAAACAGAAATCATAAAATGACTGTACAAGTCAAAGATACCCATTATCTATTCACATTAAGTGTAAGAGTAAATTAACTCTTCTTAAAATGTTAGGTAATTTGAATTTTAATAATGTAATTTGAAAGTATAGAAAACAAAAATAATTTGTCCACAATTCCATATATGCATGTAAGAGTGACATTCTGAAAATTGGAGGCTTCTTTCTTTTCAATATTTTTATACTAATATGAGTTAAAATACAAAGTATAAAGCACCCATTAGAGTCCTGGTATATCCTAAGGGCTCTGTAAGAATTTAAGAAAGAATGTTTAGTAAAAATGAAATTTATTTCTAGTTAAAGTCATGAGGTACATGGAATGTTGTGGCATGCACTTTATTAAAATCTTATTTTGTTATAATAATTTTTAAGAAAAAACAAAGGACTATGTATAACATGAGCACACAAAAAGGTTGAGAATAAAAAAGTCAGTATTACTCTAAGATTTTTCTAATCCCACTTAAGAGACATAAACATCTATTTACTTCTGTATCTTTCCACATTTTTTTCTTATATACCCTACATTCATATTCATATGTTTTGTATACATGTTTGTACATGAATGTGTATATCATATTTAAACAGTAAGTTTCAATTAAAAAATCATGTATGTTATAATCATTTATTTTTATTTTATTTTATTTTTATTTTTATTTTTTACTTTATTTTACTTTACAATACTGTATTGGTTTTGCCATACATTGACGTGAATGCACCACGAGTGCACATGAGTTCCCAAATATGAAACCCACCCCCACCCCACCCACCCCATATCATCTCTCTGGATCATCCCCGTGCACCAGCCCCAAGCATCCTATATCCTGCATCGAACATAGACTGGCGATTCGTTTCTTACGTGATAGTATACATGTTTCAATGCCATTCTCCCGAAGCATCCCACCCTCTCCCTCTCCCTCAGAATCCAAAAGTCCGCTGTACACATCTGTGTCTCTTTTGCTGTCTCACATACAGGGTCATCATTACCATCTTTCTAAATTCCATATATATGTGTTAGTATACTGTATTGGTGTTTTTCTTTCTGGCTTACTTCACTCTGTATAATCGGCTCCAGTTTCATCCATCTTATTAGAACTGATTTTAATGTATTCTTTTTCATGGCTGAGTAATATTCCATTGTGTATATGTATCACAGCTTTCTTATCCATTCACCTGCTGATGGACATCTAGGTTGCTTCCATGTCCTGGCTATTATAAACAGTGCTGCGATGAATATTGGGGTATACGTCTCTCTTTCAATTCTGGTTTCCTTGGTGTGTATGCCCAGCAGTGGGATTGCTGGGTCATAAGGCAGTTCTACTTGCAATTTTTTAAGGAATCTCCACACTGTTCTCCATAGTGGCTGTACTAGTTTGCATTCCTGAAAACCCCAAAGACTCCACCAGAAAATTACTAGAGCTAATCAATGAATATAGTAAAGTTGCAGGATATAAAATCAAAACACAGAAATCCCTTGCATTCCTATACACTAATAATGAGAAAGTAGAAAAAGGAATTAAGGAAACAATTCCATTCATCATTGCAATGAAAAGAATAAAATACTTAGGAATATATCTACCTAAAGAAACTAAAGACCTATATATAGAAAACCATAAAACACTGGTGAAAGAAATCAAAGAGGACACTAACAGATGGAGAAGTATACCATGTTCATGGATCGGAAGAATCAGTATAGTGAAAATGAGTATACTACTCAAAGCAATCTACAGATTCAATGCAATCCCTATCAAGCTACCAGCGGTATTTTTCACAGAACTAGAACAAAAAATTTCAAGATTTGTATGGAAATACAAAAAACTTCGAATAGTTAAAGCAATCTTGAGAAAGAAGAATGGAACTGGAGGAATCAACTTGCCTGACTTCAGGCTCTACTACAAAGCCACAGTCATCAAGGCAGTATGGTACTGGCACAAAGACAGAAATATAGATCAATGGAACAAAATAGAAAGCCCAGAGATAAACCCACACACCTATGGACACCTTATCTTTGACAAAGGAAGCAAGAATATACAATGGAGTAAAGACAATCTCTTTAACAAGTGGTGCTGGGAAAACTGGTCAACCACCTGTAAAAGAATGAAACTAGATCACTTCTTAACACCACATACAAAAATAAACTCAAAATGGATTAAAGATCTAAACGTAAGACCAGAAACAATAAAACTCCTGGAGGAGAACATAGGCAAAACACTCTCCAACATAAATCACAGCAGGATCCTCTATGATCCACCTCCCAGAATTCTGGAAATAAAAGCAAAAATAAACAAATGGGATCTAATTAAAATTAAAAGCTTCTGCACAACAAAGGAAAATATAAGCAAGGTGAAAAGACAGCCTTCTGAATGGGAGAAAATAATAGCAAATGAAGTAACTGACAAACAACTAATTATTTATTTTTAAAAACCAATGTTTTATAAAACTTTCCAGGTTAGATAGATAGATAGATAGATAACCTTCCCAGGTGGTGCTATTGGTAAAGAATCCAGCTGCCAGTGCAGAAGATGCAAGAAACTCAAGCTTGATCCCTGAATCAGGAAGAGCCTCTGGAGAAGGAAAGGGCAACCTACTTCAGTATTCTTGCCTAGAAAATCCCATGCACAGAGGATCTAGTAGTCTACAGTCCACAAAATCACAGAAACGTGAACACAACTGAGCACACACACACAAATATATATACATGCACCACATATATGTATATGTTCACACATATATATCCACACACGTGTGTGTGTGGATATATATATACATATATATATATATATACAGTTAAGTACAAACAAAAGAAAAATTCTTAATCTGAGAAATGGTATCTTTAAAATAAAACTAAATATATTAATAACTTTACTTACAGGCCAAATCCTGAATTGTCTACCCCTGAATAATCACATTCAGTTCACTACATCTAATCAGCTGAAGGAACTACACAGTACAATGAGAAAAAGAATTAAAAGTACAAAGGCTGGAACACAAAGAATAAATCTGTCATTATTACAAGATGATACAATAGCATACATGAAAATCTAAAATGCTCTAGAAAAGAAAAAACCTTGAATATTGATTAATAAATCTAGCAAAATTCTTGGATACAAGGTAAATGTCTAAAAATGAACTTAATCCTCTATGTAGTTGACATACTTTCTTTTAAGGACAAGATAGTGAACATTTTAAATCCTTTGTGGGCCACATGGTCCATCAGAAGTACTCGATTCTGTCATTGTACCATTCTTTGTGTTTGGGCTCCACACACTACTCCATAACTCTAAGATTGCTTTTGGCCTCCCCTGCATTGAATCTGTGCTACTATTGCAGTACTGTGCTCCATTCACATGTCTCAGCTGTTTCCTCTCCCTATCTATATTTTATTTCAATCAATTTTGTCTCATAATATAATTCAATCTGCAACATACTTTCAGATATCCATTAATATTTCTAGCCAATAGATAGTACTTTCCCATTTGTTGGTAATAATTTAGTGGGTTTTTATTCCCCTTGGCTACACATACATTTTACTTCAATAGATGTCAGGGACTTGAAGCAGGTGGGATTCAACTATCATTTTGAAACCATTAGTCTGGCTCATCAATTACTCACTAAGGAAAACACTTATGTTTATTTTCAGCAAAGAGAAATATAGTAAGAGAGCCTCATTATCGGAGGCTGAAACAGCAAAGAACAAATCCACTTGGCATCAGGCTCCTTTCTGATTTTAGAAGCATATTTTGAGAAACTGATCTAATAATTCCTACATTGAATAAGAATATCAACCCAGTTTTCAATGCTAGAGTCTGCTTGTTCTTACAATTGCTGAAACACTCGTAGAAAACTGACTGCAGAAAGTACAATCAGCCAACATTTTATTTGCCTTCATGACTTTATTTGCCTTCATGACCCTGAGACACTAGCTCTTTCAAGTGTGTGTATCTCAGCACCAGAGTCATCTCAGAGAAGAATCTAGGTCATACAGAGCAGGTTCTCCCCAACTTCTATCTTTATGTACTTAAGCAAAAAGCATGATAAGCTTGCTAGTAAACTCAAAGTTTCATCTTACTTAAAAGAATGACATTGAAACAGTGATAGAAATCCATTCTATTAATAGGCAACATGGACAATTTTTGTTACCATCAAGGCATACCTGTATAATACATGGTCCAATAAACTATTAACAACTATATTAGCAGTGACAATCTATCCAGCATGTTGAATATAGAGATTTTTATCATTTTTCCACATAAAATATAAGACTAATGCTTAAATTTCCAGTCATAGCTACACTAGGATGTACTGAGAGGGCTTCATCTGACCTCTAGTCTCAGCAGCACTCTCCTTCACACGGCTGAACCCACTTCATCTAAACTGTAGATTCAATGTCTCTAAATTTCTAGGTTAATCCTCAACTGAGACAGAAAAGATGAAAAAGGCTGTGACCTATCATTCTGCAACATTTCCTCTCCATACTCAGAACACTCTGCAGAAAGAATATTTTTCTTCATTCTTAAAATATAGTTTCTATTAGATACCTTCATCTTGTTGAATGAGTATTGGTCCTAGTGCTAAAGTCAGTATTCTAGATACTTTGATGGCCCTCAATCAGCCTGTATCTAGGACTTGGTCTTCCTCTTGACAGTCTTATCTGCAAGGAGCCCTCCTGGGGAATGGAAGCCTTTGCTGACAGATTTCTCCAAAACCCTTGCTATATTCTGGGTCAGCTCTTCGAAACTTTGAAATTTGCCCTCTCTTCCCCAATAAAAAGTGTCTAATGTTGGTCCTGGCTTCAAAGTAGGCATTATATACTGGTGTCTTCACATAATAAATATCTTAGCTTAGGTAAGTAAATGCCATCCTGGAAACATCCTTTTGATGATGATATAAAACACTTCATATAAATAAAGTTAACAAAATCATTTGTATCAATAAAAACAAATTCTTACTAAGCATACTGTATTTATACAATCCAAACCTCAGACTCTTTGATATTTACCCAAAGGAGCTGAAAATATATCAGCAAAAATACCTATATACAGATGTTTATATAGCAGCTTTATTCATAACTGCACAAACTTGGAAGCAACCCAGATGTTCTTCACTGGGTGAATAGATAAATAAACCCTGATAAATCTGGATAATAAAATATTATTCAACAGAAAAAGAACTGAATTATCAAACCATGAAAGGACACAGAAGAACCTTAAATGCATATCACTAAGTGAAAGAAGCCAATCTGAATACGCTGTATGCAATATGATTCCAACTATATGGCATTCTAGAAAAGGCAAAACTATGGAGACAGGGAAAATGTCTATTTGCCAGGAGTTGGTGGAAGAGAAGGGGTAGTGATAAATAGGCAGAACACAGAGGATTTTTAGAGCAGTGAAAATGCTCCAATTTTTAGAGCAGTGAAAATGTCATAATAAATGGGTTCAAATCCATAGAATGCACAACACCAAGAGTGAACCCTAATGGAAACCACTGACTTTGTATGATAATGATGTGTCAGTGTAAATTCAGTGCAGATGTTGAAGATGAGGGATGCCCTGCATGTGAGAGCAGAGAGTAAATGGGAAACCATAACTTCTGCTCAATTTTACTGTAATCTTAAACGTGTCTAAAGTGTGTACAAAAAAGAAAACAGTCTATGCCATAATCCACCCATTCTCCTGACATGAAAAATCATACATCATTTATAAATTCTCTTTTCCATCCCACTAGAGCCTACCGTGCTAAATATAATAGTTTTAATAACTATCAATTGAGAGAAAGACATTTTATATGATCATAACCTAATTATTAATAATATAATTAAATTTCTATATGTGAAGTTATGTCTAGTAACTCAATAATAATAACACTACATTTCTAACTTCAGATACTACAAAGATTATATTTTATTGAATAAAAGATTATCTCCTTTTCTGTCAGACATTTGAATGTCAATTGATAACTTCAAGATACCTTAAAATATTTATTAATTAATCATCACTCCGTTTTAGCCTTACTAATATTATTCACTGTTACATCTTAAATGTTTTTTACTAAATGACAATAAAAGCCTGTTATTTCTTATTTGAATAATAAAGAATTCTTAAATTTCTAGGGTGTGGAAAAATAAGATTGTTTTAAATTACAATCTTCTGAGCATAATAGGGTTTTCTGAGTGTGGCACAAAAATTATTTAGCTTTTAGAGAAGCAGTTTTTAAATTAAGAGATAACAGTAATAATGAGGATCATTATTGTAAAGTTTAAGTATTGATTTAATTAAGCATTTTATCAAGTTAATGATTTTATTTAGTCATGTAATACTTATTAGCTATGTTAACCATATTGTATAATTATGTTATTAACTTAATTAGTATATAATTATAATGATTATCACTAAACTTCAGAAGAAGTAGCCAGAGATAAGTAAATAATAGGTCAAAAGTAACTGTAGCTATAAGAGATAGTATGCTTGCAGAGCCTCGAAGCCCTTGGTAAGAGCTATGTTAAGATTAGCCTGCATTAGCCTGTACTAGTCAGTGACATTTTAGACTTAACATTACTAATTAAGACTATGGCTAGAAACCTCATAAATGTTAATGAATATTAACTGGAAATTAAATGGAACCTATCCCTTGAACTAGGAGATCACCTAGTGTGTCTACCTTGAGTAGGAAAAAACTACCACCTCACACTTCCAGTGATTGTATTCATCTTTATACTATAGATCTAAATTGTATTTTACAACTGCAATCATTTTCTTCATTTTAATCCATTAATTCCCACTTTTATGTATTTTATTAACACCACCTTTAGGTTATCTCTTTGCTGATTTTAGATGCTTGATTCAATTATTTTTAACTTATTATCAATTGTTCTTTATAACAAAAATGTATAGCTTTGAAGATTTACCCAAAAAAAGATTTACTCACATTTCATATTTTTTTTAATTTTTCCTAAATTTCTTCTAGTGGTAGTTTTTATTCCATTTATGACCGCAAAATTATTGAAGAAGAAACATTTAAAGTAAAGTTTAAAGTATTCGGGTTATTCTTTTTTTTGGCTTCTCTATGTCTTATTTTTTTCATTTTTAATTGGTGGAAAATTGCTTTACAATGTTATGTTGGTTTCTGCAATACGACAACACAAATCAGTCACAATTATATGTATATATCCTTTGCCTCCTGAGCCTCCCCCCACCCCACCCCTTTAGGCTGTCACAGAGCACCAGGTTGGGCTCCTTGGGTTATATAGCAACTCCCCACTATCTAGTTTACACACGATAGTGTATATATGTCAATGCTACTTCCTCAATTTGTCCAGCCCTCACTGTCCACCACTGGGTCCACAAGTCCATTCTCTACTAGGTTCATCAGGACCATTATTCTAGAGTCCACATATATGCACTGATATATAATACTTGTTTTTCTCTTTCTGTTCAAAGAAAAGCTCACAGCTATCCTGCTCACAGTTTGTATGGAAACACAAAAGACCCTGAAAAGCTAAAGTCATCTTGAGAAAAATGGAGCTGTGGGAATCAATCTCCCTGACTTCAAATTATACTACAAAACTATAGTCATCAAGACAATATGGTACTGGCACAAAAACAGGAATACAGACCAATGGAACAAGACAGAAATCCAAGAGACAAATCCACACAGCTATGGGCACCTTTTCCAGTAGTCATGTATGGATGTGAGAGTTGGACCATAAAGGAAGCTGAGTACTGAAGAACTGACACTTTTGAACTGTGGTGTTGGGGAATACTCTTCAGAGTCTCTTGGACTGCAAGGAGATCCAACCAGTAAATCATAAAGGAAATCAGATCTCAATATTCATTGGAAGGACTGATGCTAAAGCTGAAATTCCAATACTTTGTTTGGCTACCTGATGCAAAGAACTAACTCATTAGAAAAGACCCTAATGCTGGGAAAGATTGAAGGCAGGAGGAGAAGGGGACGACAGAGGATGAAATGGCTGGATGGCATCATGACTTGATGGACATGATTCTGAACAAACTCCAGGAGTTGGTTATGGACAGGGAAGACTGGTACACTGCAGTCCATAGGGTTGCAAAGAGTCGGACATGACTGAGCAACTGAACTAACTGATGGGCACCTTATCTTTGACAAAGGAGCCAAGAATATAAAATAGTGAAAAGACAGTGGTCCTGGGAAACTGGACAGCTACATATAAAGGAATGAAACTAGAACACTTCCTAATACCATTGCAAAAATTCATTCCAAATGGATTAAAAACTTAAATGTAAGGCCAGAAAACATAGGCAATACACTCTTTGACACAGGCACAGCAAGATTCTGACTCACTTCTTAGATAGATAAAATAAATAGGAAAATAAACAAATGGGACTTAATTAAAATAAAAAGCTTTTGCACAGCAAAGGAAACTGTATGAACAAGATGAAAAGACAATGGTCAGAATGGGAGAAAATAATTAAAAATGAAGCAAATGACAAAGTGTTAGGTTAATCTCCAAAATATAAAAGCAGCTCATACAGCTCAATAATCAGAAAAACAAACAGCCCAGTCAAAAAGTGAGCAGACATTTCTCCAAAGAAGACATACAGATGGTCAATAAACACATGAGAGGACACTTAGTATTACTCATTATTAGAGAAATGCAAATAAAAACTACAATGCGGTATCACCTCATGCCACTGAGAATCAGTTCAGTTCAGTTCAGTCGCTCAGTCGTGTCCAACTCTTTGCAACCACATGAATCACAGCACGCGAGGCCTCCCTGTCCATCATCATCTCTTGGAGTTCACTCAGACTCATGTCCATCGAGTCCGTGATGCCATCCAGCCATCTCATCCTCTGTTGTCCCCTTCTCCTCCTGCCCCCAATCCCTCCCAGCATCAGGGTCTTTTCCAATGAGTCAACTCTTCGCATGAGGTGGTCAAAGTACTGGAGTTTCAGCTTTAGCATCATTCCTTTCAAACAAATCCCAGGGCTGATCTCCTTCAGAATGGACTGGTTGGATCTCCTTGCAGTCCAAGGGATTCTCTAGAGTCTTCTCCAACACCACAGTTCAAAACCATCAATTCGTCAGCACTCAGCTTTCTTCACAGTCCACCTCTCACATCCATACATGACCACTGGAAAAACCATAGCCTTTACTAGACGGACCTTAGTTGGCAAAGTAATGTCTCTGCTTTTCAATATGCTATCTAGGTTGGTCATAACTTTTCTACCAAGGAATAAGCATCTTTTATCTCATGGCTGCAGTCACCATCTGCAGTGATTTTGGAGCCCCCAAAAACAAAGTCTGACATTGTTTCCATTGTTTCCCCATCTATTTGCCATGAAGTGATGGAACCAGATGCCATGATGTTCGTTTTCTGAATGTTGAGCTTTAAGCCAAATTTTTCACTCTCCTCTTTCACTTTCATCAAGAGGCTTTTTAGTTCCTCTTTACTTTCTGCAATAAAGGTGGTGTCATCTGCATATCTGAGGTGATTTGATATTTTTCCCGGCAATCTTGATCCCAGCTTGTGTTTCTTCCAGTCCAGCATTTCTCATGATGTATTCTGCATATAAGTTAAATAAGCAGGGTGACAATATACAGCCTTGACGTACTCCTTTTCCCATTTGGAACCAGTCTGTTGTTCCATGTCCACTTCTAACTGTTGCTTCCTGGCCTGCATACAAATTTCTCAAGAGGTAGGTCAGGTGGTCTGGTATTCCCATCTCTTTCAGAATTTTCCACAGTTTATTGTGATCCACACAGTCAAAGGCTTTGGCACAGTCAATAAAGCACAAACAGAAGTTTTTTCTGGAACTCTCTTGTGTTTTTGATGATGCAGTGGATGTTGGCAATTTCATCTCTGGTTCCTCTACCTTTTATAAAACAAGCTTGAACATCTGGAAGTTCATGGTTCATGTACTGCTGAAGCCTGGCTTGGAGAATTCTGAGCATTACTTTACTGTGGTGTGAGATGATTGCAATTGTGCAGTAGTTGAGCATTCTTTGGCATTGCCTGTCTTTGGGATTGGAATGAAAACTGACCTTTTCTAGTCCTGTGGCCACTGCTGTGTTTTCCAAATTTGCTGGCATATTGAGGTCAGCACTTTCACAGCATCATCTTTCAGATCTTTTTTGTACAGTTCTTGTCTATATTCTTGCTACCTCTTCTTAATATCATCTGCTTCTGTTAGGTCCATACCATTTCTGTCCTTTATCGAGCCCATCTTTACATGAAATGTTCCCTTGATATCTCTAATTTTCTTGAAGAGATCTCTAGTCTTTCCCATTCTGTTGTTTTCCTATATTTCTTTGCGTTGATCGCTGAGGAAGGTTTTCCTATCTCGTCTTGCTGTTCTTTGTAACCCTGCATTCAGATGCTTATATCTTTCCTTTTCTCCTTTGCTTTTTGCTTCTCTTCTTTTCACAGGTATTTGTAAGGCCTCCTCAGACAGCCATTTTGATTTTTGCATTTCTTTTACATGGGGATTGTCTTGATCCCTGTCTCCTGTACAATGTCACGAACCTAAGTCCATAGTTCATCAGGCACTCTATCCATCAGATCTAGTCCCTTAAATCTATTTCTCACTTCCACTGTATAATCATAAGGGATTTGATTGAGGTCATACCTGAATGGTCTAGTGGTTTTCCCTACTTTCTTCAATTTAAGTCTGAATTTGGCAATAAGGAGTTCATGATCTGAGCCACAGTCAGCTCCTGGTCTTGTTTTGGTTGACTGTATAGAGCTTCTCCATCTTTGGCTGCAAAGAATATAATCAATCTGATTTCTGTGTTTACCATCTGGTGATATCCATGTGTAGAGTCTTCTCTTGTGTTGTTGGAAGCAGGTGTTTGCTATGACCAGTGCATTTTCTTGGCAAAACTCTATTAGTCTTTGCCCTGCTTCATTCCGTATTCCAAGGCCAAATTTGGCTGTTAATCCAGGTGTTTTTTGACTTCTTACTTTTGCATTCCAGTCACCTATAATGAAAAGGACATCTTTTTTGGGTGATAGTTCTAAAAGGTCTTGTAGGTCTTCATAGAACCGTTCAACTTCAGCTTCTTCAGCATTACTGGTTGGGGCATAGACTTGGATTACTGTGATACTGAATGGTTTGCCTTGGAAACAAACAAAGATCATTCTGTCATTTTTGAGATTGCATCCAAGTACTGCATTTCAGACTCTTCTGTTGACCATGATGGCTACTCCATTTCTTCTGAGGGATTCCTGCCTGCAGTAGTAGATATAATGGTCTTCTGAGTTAAATTCACCCATTCCAGTCCATTTTAGTTCGCTGATTCCTAGAATGTTGACGTTCACTCTTATCATCTCTTGTTTGACCACTCCCAATTTGCCTTCATTCATGGACCTGACGTTACAGGTTCTTATGCAATATTTCTCCTTATAGCATTGGAACTTGATTCTATCACCAGTCACATCCACAGCTGGGTATTGTTTTTGCTTTGGCTCCATCCCTTCTTTCTTTCTGGAGTTATTTCTCCACTCATCTCCAGTAGCATACTGGGCACCTACTCACCTGGGGAGTTCCTCTTTCAGTATCCTATCATTTTGCCTTTTCATACTGTTCATGGGGTTCTCAAGGCAAGAATACTGAAGTGGTTTGCCATTCCCTTCTCCAGTGGACCACGTTCTGTGAGACCTCTCTGCCAGCCACAGGTGGCCTCACAGGCATGGCTTAGTTTCATTGAGTTAGACAAGGCTGTGGTCTTAGTGGGATTAGACTGACTAGTTTTCTGTGATTATGGTTTCAGTGTGTCTGCCCTCTGATGCCCTCTTGCCACACATACCATCTTACTTAGATTTCTCTTACCTTGGAGGTGGGGTATCTCTTCTTCTTCTCTAAGAAGGCTTACAGATGGTCAATAAACACATGAAAGGACACTTAGTATTACTCATTATTAAATAAATGCAAATAAAAACTACAATGAGGTATCACATCATGCCAGTCAGAATGGCCATCATCAAAAAATCTGTGTCTTGTTAAATTAAAGTTTAATTGTATTATGTTCAGAGAACGTACACAATTGTACCTTTTAGATACAATTAAGGTTTTAGGTATTATGGGTACATCTGAAAACAAGTATTCTGTAGTTGGTTGAATAGGTCACCATAAGAATACAGTGTGATGGTGAATAGTGTATGTCAATTGTTCCCAATATAACTTTATGACTTAATTACTGCATCAATCATAGGCTTCCCAAGGCAGTTCACCAAAAACTTCAACTAGCATATATATATTCAATGAGCATGTAACTTATATAACTTCAACTAGCAAATAACTCAACTAGTATATAATGGGCTTCCCCAGTGGCTCAGAGGAAAAGTATCTGCCTGCAATGCAGGAGACACAGGAGATGCTGGTTCAAACTCTGGGTCAGGAACATCCTGTGGAGGAGGAAATGGCAACCCACTCCAGTATTCTTGCCTGGAAAATCCCATGGACAGAGGAGCCTGGTGAGCTACAGTCCATGGGATCACAAAAGAGTAGGACACAACTGAGCACATACATACAGAGCATATATATTAGGAGGTTAAGGGGGCTAATTGTTATCAGGTCAGATACTCATCTTTCACTGGGGTATAACAGGACAGTGATTTTTTAGTAGTAAAGATATCATTGAAGAATAGAATATGAATCTTAATTATCATCATAAGGCAGTTCTTAAGATACTACATCACATTTAGCATTTGCACGCATCTTTATTTGTAGGAAACTAAACCTAGCAGCTCACTTGGCAATACTGCTAAAAAAGTAAGACCCTGGAATGATTTGTTTGGCCAATCTCTAGGAATAACCCTAGTCATTTGTACTCACATTTCTTACCAATATGTGCACTCATCAATGATATGTCTTTAATATGCATTCTACTAGGGGTCTGAGAAGAAATTAAGATAATTTGGTGCATAGTTACTAACCTGCCCCACCTCTTCCCTAAGGAGTTGGTTTATGATGTTCTCACTTCAACACTTCAAAACTCTTACTGTCTTGTAATTCTGGAAGTTTTAGATCAGTAGAGACACACATCTCAAAATTATAGACCCAGGGCTCAGTTATTTAATGTGTTATTGTTATGCTTCATTTGCAGCTTTCTCTCCACATATTTCCCACTGAAAAAATAACAACAAACTCATCAAAATCTCATAACATGCATGGCTTTCCCATTCATTAACCCCTCTAACTAAATATAATTGACTGTACCTAAGCCACTCTGGTATTCTTGCCTGGAGAATCCCATGGATGGAGGAGCCTGGTGGGCTATGTCCACAGGGTCACAAAGAGTCAGACACAACTGAGCGACTTCACTTTCTTTCTTTCTAAGGCACACATAAGTTGGGCATCAGAAAAATTATACCCAGGCACAAACAGAAAGCAGTGAGAATGTGTTTTTCTCCACTGAAAGGAAAAAACACCATGTCAATGATAATACAGGTAAAAATTATCATTACTGCTGAAATAAAATATTAAGCTGCTTCTTTCTTTGGTCACTTACCATGGAAAAGAAAATGGTCTACAAGTTAAAAATAAGATGACCAAGTAGGAACACTTGTGAGGAGAGGATAGAAAGTTAATCACTATTTCTTTCTTCATTTTTTCTTTCCATTCTTCCTTATCTCATTTTTTCTACCTTTATTCTTTAATTATTTTTAATAAGTTGTTACATTAAAAACTAATGAATGGCTATAACTTGTAAGAAAGTTTAACACAGATTTGTTATTGCATTCCAGACAACAGCAATAAGAAGGTAGATATGATATATAAACTGATCTTTGGCAATCTACTAGAGAGAAAAACATGTTTAAAAATTACATTATAGTGGATAAATATAGTAAACAAAAACTCTTCACGCTAAAATCTAACTACAGAGAAAAGATACAATGCAGTGGGAATCATAAGTAAATGCATGGCACTTTATTTGAGAAGAGAGAAACCTGCTAGGTTATTTGGCCATGTTGCAGAAAAATAAAATTCCCTGATCAGTTTCCCCTATATGGCTTTAGAACCCACGTCTAGGAACAAGTATCTAAACCACAGATGATGTCATGAAGGAGACTTACATAAACCAGAGAGAGGAGAGGAGAAAAGAGAGAAACAAAGCAATAATAAGACACCAACCCAGTGAAAAGGAAATGAACTGAAGTTGCAGACTCCACATCAAATTCTCGTTTTACTACTTACTTGCAATGCAATTGTCTGTACGTGCGATCACCATCCTAAACCATAGGTTTTATTGATTTATTTAAATAAAATGTAGATAATACCTTTCTCTCAGGGCTGTTTTAAAATCAGATAAAATACTAATCTATGCTAAGTACCTTGCAGCATGCAATAAAGAACAATTGATTCATTTTTTAAAGAGAAAATAGAGAAAGATCAGTTCTTATGTAAAAACACAGAAAGTGGTCTCCGAGGTAGTAAAGAGGAAAACCAGAGAAGTGTTATGACCTTGGAAACTGAAGAGCATAATTCCAAAGAGCAAAAACTCGTCGGGGCGGTGGGGGCGGGGCGGGGGGGGTGGTCATGATCTTCTCATCTGAGCTAGAGGACTTTTAGTGTCTGTCCTAGAACCTCTGTGTCTCCCAACTTAGCATATACTTCTTTTTCTTCCAGCTATTCTCCCATCAATTCATTTATCCATTCGGTATATTCATCAAACACCCACTACGTGATCTCATCTCTTCTTTAACCAGAGAAGGTAGGAAGAGTGAACAAGTTAGGAAGAGATGTATATCCCTCTCTTTCTCAAAGCATATCTTCTGGAATAAGGACACAGAATTCCCCACATACATTAAACTTACTGCCTGCCAGATGTCACACAGAACATTTAGGGGACTAAGGAATTAACTTCTGTTTTGTTAAAGCCTTTATACATTTTGGGGTGATCTGTAAAATCAGGTAACACTCTGATGATCAATGCAACAGACAATTTGTAACAGTAAAATAAAAATGCCTACCAGACAAACAAGCTGTTAGAGCATTTTTATCAATCCTAAGAATGTATTTCAAGATACCAGAAAAAAAAATGCATGCTTATTAGTTGTTTCACCATTTACAACCACAAAAAATGAAAATAAACAATAACAGGAGGCCAACATAATAAATTAAGGAAAACCTATTACATGTAGCAATTTGCAGTAATAAATAAGCATTTATAACAACACTGGAGAATTCAAGCCAAAATGAATAAGATCTACCATGAAGCAAACTGTTCAGCTAAAAGAAGACTGGAAGCAGAGACACAATCATGTTCCAAGTTTGAAGTATCCTCATGAAGAAAAGAAAACGGACATGAATTTGTGCAAACTCCAGGAGATGGTGAAGGACAGGGAAGCCTGGCGTGCTGCAGTCAATGGGGTCACAAAGAAATGGACATGACTGAACAGTAACAACAATATACAGAAGAGGCACAGGTTATTTTCTATATTATTTCACAGGATATATCCTGAAACTGTGGATGGAATTACAAACAAATATCCAACGGGTGAAAGAGAAAGAATTATCTTTCAAACAATGAGCCTGGAAATGCTTCATCCAAAGCAAATTGATCAATACTAAGGAGATCAGAGAGTTGTTCATTCTGTTGGTTCTAATACTCTTTCTGAGATTCTAAAATCTTGTGAAATGTATGAACAAGAGCTGCTGCTGTTGCTTCAGTCATGTCCAAATCTGTGCGACCCCAGAGACGGCAGCCCACCAGGCTCCCCCATCCCTGGGATTCTCCAGGCAAGAGTACTGGAGTGGGGTGTAACTGCCTTCTCCTATGAACAAGAGCTGAGAAACTACTGATCTGAAAACAGCCTAAGATTTGTTTGCTATGAGGCACAAATCATAAAAGACCATAAACTATTTAACTTAAAGAAGTAGAATCATAGTCTTCTTTCCTCCTCTTAGATGAAATACAGGATCACAGAGCATCATGTTTGTTTGTTTGTTAGCTTTCTAAGATTTTTTTTTAAATGTAGACCATTTTTAAAGTCTTTACTGGATTTGCTATAGCATTGCTTCTGTTTTATGATTTGCTTTTTGGCTGTGACGCATGTGGGATCTTGGCTCCCAATCAGAGATGGCACCCACATCCTCTGGACTGGAAGGCAAAGTCTTAACCACTGGACTACCTGGGAAATCCCTAGAGCATCACATTCAAGAAGGACATTTTTCAGGGATATGCTTCCTTGAAGAGAAAGGAGTTGGAAGGCACAGATATTGACGGGATAAGACTCAGAATCTGTGAATGTTTGCAGTGAGAAGCAACTGAAAAACGCTGAATTCTCCCTTCCTTCCTTCCCCCCTTTGCCTCCCCTTCACTCTCTCCTCCCCCTTCTTTCTTCCTTTCTAGATAACAGAGATCTTGAATTTACAAATGTAACCTGTGTTCCATGTGCTCAACTATATTTGTGGTCTCACATTTCTCGAGACACATAAATCAGAAAACTTCAGAACTTAATATCTCTGTCATAAGACATATCTTTTATTGGCACATTATCAGTTGCATTCATAATGCTTAGTAAGGCTTGTAAGTTTTTGTCACTGCCTTAGCAATAAAAACAAAGGCAATCACTCTTGGGTTATTGAATGGCACTCTTTTTCCCTGTGACATTTCCTTATTTAAAAAGCCTGCTATCCATATAATCTGATGAGTCGCATTTTGGAATGTGTAGTTGACACATAAGGAACTTGAAATATTTAAGTGAAAGTTTGTTTCAGTACAATCTACATTGATAATCTTTTTCTTCTGTAACTTAATCCATATTCATTTACTGACTATTTAAGCTTTGAATCATGTGACTTATAACTTAGGTTATATTTTCCCACTGAGGCTATGGGTTCTAGTAAGAAACTAATTTATTTTTACTTTGACTAATAGAGGATCACCCACATCTGTGAAGATCATTCTCTTCAATAAGTATTATGGTGAGAAAGACTGGAACAGAAAGCAAAGAACATATGTCTAACTGGCTTTATCAGTAGACTCAATTTTGAGACATGTTTTTGCTATATTACATAATATAATTAGGTAATTAGATAAGAGGGCTTGCCTGGTGGCTCAGTGGTGAAGAATCCGCTTGCCAACACAGGAGACACAGATTTGATCCCTGGGTTTGGAAGATCACTGGGAATCCCATGGACAAAGGAGCCTGGTGGGCTACAGTTCATGGATGGCAAAAGAGTTGAATACGATTCAGTGACTGAACAATAACAATTAGGTCAGAGTCTCCTTTGGGGTCAAGACAGAGAACTTGATTTTTAAAAGAAAAAGTTATGTGAATAAACTGCTGCCTTCCCATTTCACACCACTGAACAACACAAACAGAAAATGTGTATATGTGAGAGAAATAAAAATCCCACTAAATAATGCAGATAAGAATAATTTCTCTCACAGGTTTTTCTGTTTGATATCCATTATGGTTTTCATTTCCATCGTATATTTCTTTTGGGTGTCCATATATTACTTCTCCCCTGAGGCAATCCATTTATCATGAAAGTGAAAGCTGCACAGTCGTGAGATCCTGCACAGTCATGAGATCCCATAGACTGTAGCCTATTTGGCTCCTCTGTCCATGGAATACTCCAGGCAAGAGTAGTGGAGTGGGTTGCCATTTCCTTCTCCAGGGGATCTTTCCAGCTAGGTGACTGAACCCAGGTTTCCTGCATTGCAGGCAGACTCTTTACCAACTGAGACCTATAGAAGAAAGTGCTAGTTGCTCAGTTGTGTCCAACTCTTTGCGATCCCATGGACTGTAGCCTCCCTGGCTCCTCTCTCCATGGGATTTTCCAGGCAAGTATTCGGAGAAGGCAATGGCACCCCACTCCAGTACTCTTGCCTGGAAAATCCCATGGATGGAGGAGCCTGGTAGGCTGCCATCCATGGGGCCGCGAAGAGTCAGACACGACTGAGCGACTTCACTTTCACTTTTCAGTTTCATGCATTGGAGAAGGAAATGGCACCCCACTCCAGTGTTCTTGCCTGGAGAATCCCAGGGACAGGGGAGCCTGGTGACCTGCCGTCTATGGGGTCACACAGAGTCGGACACAACTGAAGTGACTTAGCAGCAGCAGCAGCATTTTGGAGTGGGTTGCCATTCCTTCTCCACGGGATCTTTCTGACCCAGAGACTGAACCCGAATCTCCTGCATTGCAGACAGATTTTATACCATCTAAGCCATAAAAGATATTAAACATCATGAAAAAAATCAAATTATATATATTAATATTTTTTTCTACTGGTCAACTGAATATATACACATAAAGGTTTTAACAGGATACAACTGATTACAAACAATACTTTTACAAAGTGAATATATAAACAAAATTCTCCAATTCTTTTGCTTTATTTCACACTTTTCCCCACTTCTGTACATGCTACCATTACCATGCCTCCTTCACAATCAGCTCTCTCTCTCTGTGACACACATACTGCTTTGTTGTTGCAGTTATTTTCTTTAGAGCAGTAACATTATCTATTTGGAGACAGACTTGAAAGGAAAAGACCACAGATAATCAAAATCTTTGCTTAGGAAAAATGTTTGCTTAGTATAACAACTCACAATATCATTACTGATAACTGCTGCTTTCAGTTTAAAATAGCACTCCTTGAAGTGGATTTTTGCTTCCTGTTGTTATAAAAATAACTTCAAAGTTATCTCTATTAGACACCAATCAGCTGAGGCTTCAAACAGCAGCTTTCAAGTAGAACTTATACCATGCTGAAGGTCCATATATTTTAGTATTTAATGACATCTCAACCACCTTGGAAATAATAAACAGGACTATGATTTTTGAAATAATAGATTTTTATATACAACTAACTAAATAAAAAGTTTCCAAGTTTAATTTTTCTTTGTGGGAACTGGAGTCAATAATTCACCATGAAGTTAAGATTACTACTTTGACCAATGTTTATTAAGGCAAAGTTAATTAAATTAATAGGTTAGAATATATATATATATATATATATATATATATACACACACATAAACACACACACATTCCAGTAAAAATATTAAAGATAGGAAATCTTAAAATAGAAAAAATATATTGAATATGAATGTTATTTGGTCATAAAATTATGACTATATTCTACAATGCATGTATACTGACTAATGTAAGGGTGGATTTTAAAGAAAACTTGAAAATATGCCATGGAAAAGCTCAGTTAAAATAATTAAGGAAGACAAGATAATATATTCTAAGGAAGTAGGCAATGTATATTTTTAAAGGTCTAATATTTTCAAGGCATCATATTTTGTATTGTAGGGGTAGAAAATTACTGTCATCATTTTTTTTTTATTCTTGAGCCTGTGTTTCAGTTTGTTTCATTTGTTTCTTCTTTACAATCCTCATAAAGACCAAGAGGATAAAAATTAAATATTCATATTGAGTATTAAAGACTAAATTTTCTACCCTAAGTCTATATATTTATTTCTGAGGTTTCCAGAAGCCAATGAAAAGAGAAAAACCTATTTAATTAAATGTCTTTAAATTTTAATATTGGATTTTGCTTATTTCTCAATGGAATCAAAATATTTCTAAAATTCTAATTTTAGTTATTTCACTTTCAGCTCTAGAATTCCTATTTGGGTACTTTATATGTATGTATATTTATATTTCTCCTCACAAACATTTATATTTAGTTCATACATTGCTTTCTTAGTTTCCTTTTCCTTTTTAAGTATACTAGATCCAGTTGATTTAAAGGTTTTGTCTATAAATCCAAACACTGGGCTTCCTCGATGAAGTTTTCAGTCATTTAATTTTCCCTTTGGTTGGCCATATTTTTCTGTTTCCTAAGGATATGTATTCACATAGCCAAATTGTGTATTAAGAAGTATCCAATGATAGAGCTACTGTTTGCTTTGGTTTTTATAAGAAGCTGGTAGCTAAATTAACAAATAAAAAAAAAAAAGACTAAAAATACAGAGACAAGACTCTAATTCACAATTCACAAGTTGATGTTAAATCAGATATGAGCTGGAAAATAATTAAAGGCAAATACAAACTCATATTCAGAATTTTAAAATATTAATTATTCTTAGAATTTCCAGTATTGACACTTCAGAACAGTTTAGAATCCATCACTAATTAGCTAAAAGAGCAAAACCCGCTTTCACTTTTGCATGTACAAAAGATCATCCATCCTGGTATAGTTTCAAGTGGTGATGATGAATATTAGGTATTATATCACCAACTTGTTGCAAAGATCATTGTGGGGACTTGGTGAGGCTCTTATGAAAGAAAGTAACTACTGAACGTGATCTTCATGGAATTTCTAGATCACTGATCACCACTCAAATCATGATGTAATGTAAAAATGGATGTCTGTTATCTTAACCATTCTCAATCTTTCAAGACAGTCAGTGTTTGTGCAAAATGGTAATATTAATTACAAATTGGTCTTGTAGAAAATATGATGCATGATATACTTTGGAAGGTCTCTTCAAATCAAAGTTATTTTATTAAGCCAGTTATTGAGAGATACCAAACTGAGTCAGTAGATGAATATCCTTGGCTCTGTGTTGTATGAATGGCAAAAAGTCCAATGAAATCCTTCCAGTACATTTCAGCAGACATGCCTTCTTATTAGCCTATTTAAATTCAGCAGTTTTCATTGTAGGTATTACTGAAATTTTGGATGCCCTATTTCTTTACTGTGTAGAGTAATTCTAGGTATTGATATACAGGAAACTTGCATGTCAGGACCCTGCCTGCTGCTGCTGCTAAGTCACTTCAGTCGTGTCCAGTTCTGTGTGACCCCATAGACGGCAGCCCACCAGGCTCCCCCTTCCCTGGGATTCTCCAGGCAAGAACACTGGAGTGGGTTGCCATTTCCTTCTCCAATGTTCAATGTCAACAGTTAACACCCACCTCATGTCACTTCCCAAATCTGCCCATTCACTGAGAGAACCCAGATGCCCCCAATACATTTTCAGTTCTGCTCTCACATGAAAACTACTGATGGGTTAACATTAAATATTTAATGTTTACCATATTCTCTGTTTCTTGCCTCCTCCTCCTTTCCCCTTCCTTCCTCCTTCTCCTCCTTCTTGTTTTTCCTCTCTCTCCCTCTCTCTCTGTGCCCCATCCCTCTCTCCACATATCTTCTTTATAATTTATTTACCTACTCTACACTTATCTACCATGGCATTAAATCTTTACAGTTGAGCATCAATTGTTAAATATATTTTAAAAGACATAGATTGTAAGAATTTACCAGCTGGTAGACACCTGAACTGCAAAATTCCTGTTCCACATAGACTCACTGTTTTTAAGGAGTCAACAAATATTTGGAATATATCATTATCCTACATTCAACAAAAAACTGTCCCTATTAATTTTGTCTGTTTGAAAAGTGGCCAAATTCTTTGTTGTTGGTGACTCGATGGCCGAAATTCCTGGTGGTGATTAATTGTATTGACCTCTGTTTAGAAATTTATAAAAGGAAATTGATTCCCATATACATACTAACAATTGCTTATGTACTATGTATATGTGTGTGCCAAATACTATTTTGAAAGTGAAAGTTCCTCAGTCAAGTCCGAGTCTTTGCAAACCCCATAGATAATAGCCTGTCAGGTTCCTCTGTCCATGAAATTCTCCAGGCCAGAATACTGGAGTGGGTAGCTGTTTCCTTATCCAGGGGACCTTCCCAACCCTTGGATCAGACCCAGGTCTCCAGTATTGCAGGCGGATTCTTTACCATTTGAGCCACAAAAGCATTTTAACTAATATTAACATATTTGTATCAGTTAGATATTGTTTCATAACACATCATCTTAATCTCAGGGGTCAGCTGGGTGGTTCTTATCAGGGGTCTGTTTGATCTTAATCAGTTTTAATCAGGATTCTGCACTCAGCCGTCTGGTCAGCTGTAGCTGATGTAGGATTGTCTGACTACAGTTGGCTGGCTGTTCATCTGAGCAACTGGTGGCTGGGTGGCTGTTCATTTGGGCAATTGTAATGACTGGGCCAA
Source organism: Budorcas taxicolor (assembly GCF_023091745.1). Classification (NCBI taxonomy): domain Eukaryota; kingdom Metazoa; phylum Chordata; class Mammalia; order Artiodactyla; family Bovidae; genus Budorcas; species Budorcas taxicolor. The sequence goes on along the minus strand of NC_068917.1, from coordinate 15,739,816 downwards.
GTTTCTTGCAATATTCATTAGACTAGCATAGGCTATTTCATAGGATAGCTGGAATCCAGACTAAATATTTAAAAAAAAAAAATTAAGATATCGCAACACTGTTTATACTAGCCAGGACATGGAAGCAACCTAGATGTCCATTGACAGACCAATGGATAAGAAAGTGGTGGTACATATACACAATGGAATATTATTCAGCCATTAAAAAGAATAAATTTGAATCCGTTCTAATGAGGTGGATGAAACTGGAGCCTATTATACAGAGTGAAGTAAGTCAGAAAGAAAAACACCAAAACAGAATCAGTTCAGTTCAGTCGCTCAGTCGTGTCTAACTCTTTGTGACCCCATGAATTGCAGCACGCCAGGCCTCCCTGTCCATCACCAACTCCTGGAGTTCACCCAAACTCATATCCATTGAGTCAGTGATGCCTTCTTGCTATCTAATCCTCTGTTGTCCCCTTCTCCTCCTGCCCCCAATCCCTCCCAGCATCAGGGTCTTTTCCAATGAATCAACTCTTCAAATGAGGTGGCCAAAGTATTAGAGTTTCAGCTTTAGCATCAGTCCTTCCAAAGAACACCCACGACTGATCTTTAGAATGGACTGGTTGGATCTCCTTGCAGGGACTCTCAAGAGTCTTCTCCAACACCACAGTTCAAAAGCATACTAACGCATATAGATGGAATTTAGAAAGATGGTATGCGAGACAGCAAAAGAGACACAGATATAGATAACATACTTTTGGACTCTGGGAGAAGGCGAGGGTGGGATGACTTGAGAGAATAGCATTGAAACATGTATATTATCATATGTGAAACAGATTGCCAATCCAGGTTTGATGTATGAGACAGGGTGCTCAGGGCTGGTGCACTGGGATGAGCCTGAGGGATGGGATGGGGAGGGAGGTTGAAGGGGGGGTTCAGGATGGGGAACACATGTACACCCATGGCTGATTCATATCAATGTATGGCAAAAACCACTACAATATTGTAAAGTTATTAGCCTCCAATTAAAATAAATCAATTTTTTTAAAAGATTGAATTAAATCTCAAAAAAAGAAAAAAAGAAAGAAAGAAACTAAGATCATGGCAACCAGCCCCATTACTGCATGGCAAATAGGAGAAAAGGTGGAAATAGTAATAGATTTCCTCTTCTCAGGCTTCAAAATCACTGTGGATGGTGACTGCAGTGATGAATTCAGAAGACAATTGCTTCTTGGAAGGAAAGCAATGACAAACCAAGACAGTGTGTTGAAAAGCAGAGACATTACTCTGCCGACAAAGGTCTTTAGTCAAGGCTATGGTCTTCCCAGCGGTCATGTACAGTTGTGAGAGCTGGACTGTAAAGAAAGCAGAATGCCAAAGAATTGATGCCTTCAAACTTCAATTGTAGTACTGAAGAAGACTCCTGAAAGTCCCCTGGACAGCAAGGAGATCAAGCCAGTCAATCTGAAGGGAGATCAACTCTGAATACTCACTGGAAGTATTGATGCTGAAGCTGAAGCTCCAGTATTTTGGTCATCTGATGCAAACTGACAGCTCATTTGAAAAGTCGCTGATGCTGGGAAAGATTGAGGGCAGGAGGAGAAGAGGGTGTCAGAGGATGAGATGGTTGGGTGGCATCACCAATGCAATGAACATGAACTTGGGCAAACTTAGGGAGATGGTGAAGGACAGGTAGGCCTGGTGTGCTGTGGCCCATGGGGTTGCAGAGTCGGACACGACTGGGCAGCTGAACAACAAGACTCCAGAGGTTATGTTAAAGCAAGTGTTTCTGAAGAATAAGTTTAGAATTGGAACACCATAAAAGTGGATAATAAAGCCAGCTCATATTTAAGAGCTGGAAAAAATAGTTGCAGAGTAGAGTGTCTCATTTGTGTCTGACTCTTTGCGACCACATGGAGTATAGCCCACCAGACACCTCTGTCCATGGAATTCTCCAGGTAAGAATACTGGAGTGCATAGCCATTTCCTTCTCCAGGGGATCTTGCTGATCCAGGGATTGAACTCTGGTCTCCTGCATTGTGGAAAGATATCTTTACCATCTGAGCCACCAGGGGAGCCTGGAAAAATAGAGCCTACCTCTTAACGGGAGAAAATGCAGTACAATAAATGGATACAGAGTTGGATTAAAAAAAAAAAAAAGCAACTCTTTTAAAATCAATATGCCACAATATAGCTGTGCTTATTTGTATTTGGAAAGTGTTACAGTAAACATTTGATATTTTCTAGGAGGTATATGAGTACTTTGCCAATCTCTAAATTAGTAAGCATCAGAATAGCACATTAAAAAAAAACAAAGCCTCAAATGACTTTTATACTGTAACATGTCGTTTCTAATATACACAGTTCACAGAATATAGTTTTATTTTATCATTCCATGCCTAAATTTATCACAAATGTACATGTAACACTAAGACAAAGTGATTCATAAGGGCTAGCAATATTATATTGGCATCAGATCCCTTCCACATCTTGAAGTAAGTTTCAAGGCCATTTGGGATACGATAAAGAATTTTTCCAGCATTAGTGATCACCATCTTTGAGTCAAGTTATTAATTGGAATATCCAGTAAGAATGAAACTGAACAGCATATATCTTCATGTATACACCTGAATGTATTTTTATATATCCTGGACAAAGTTGACCATGAAGAGTGGTGAGCACAGGGGCATTATGTGTGTGGGGGGGGTCTTCTTTACTTTAAGCCAACTAGGAAAGGTTTCAAGAAATCTTATTGAAAATATCAGTTACCTGGAGTTGTGCAAGAAGGCAACAGTCTAGATGGAGAAAAGAGAGAGGTGAGGGTACTAAACATCCCACTATGGACTTCTACACCTAAAATAAAGCTGAACTAGGGTAGGAGAGAAGTCTTAACTGAAAAGTAGCTTGATCTTGGACTTCTAGCTTCTAGAACTGTGAGAAAGTAAATTTCTGTGGTTTAAGGCATCATGTCTGTGATATTTAGTTAGGACAGATTGAGAAGACTATCACAGTTTCCTTTTGGGGGTTAAAATCCATAAAGAATTAAAATTAATGTTTATACTATAAGGATAACTGTAAGTACGATATTGGCTAGATTCAGCAAATACTCTATGTTAGCTGAGACTCCTTTCTAAGTAAACTGTTTCTACAGAAAAGATTAGTCATGCAAATGACTTAATAACTTGGGTGAAAATGAGAGAAGTGGCATAGCAAGAGACAGAGACAGATGGAGAGAGAGGGACGTACAGGACAGCTAGTAAGAGTACCATATCTCAAGCTGTTGAGTAGTTCCTCGGATGTTTGTGTACTGTATATGAATGATAAATACGAAAATACTGATGTGCTGATATATACTTATCCAACTAAGGGAATCCTGTTTGTCTTTTACATAATTACACATGATTTAATGTCTGAAATTTCTTGACCATTCCTAAACTACATGGCTTAGCATATATTTCAATACTGTACATGATATAACATGCTAACCAAATTAAAACTGCTGATTCTCTATCTGGCTGTACATGTTACCTGCCAGTTAATGCAGCTGAAATTCCCAGGAGTACTAAAATATAGTCTGGGATATATGGAAAATTATAGAAAGGACTTTAAATTCCATTGCAAAATATAATGAGTACACCCATGGCTGATTCATGTGAAAGTATGCCAAAACCACCACAACATTATAAAGTAATTAGTCTTTAATTAAAATAAATTTTTAAAAATTAAAAAAGAGAAAAAAATAAAGTTAGCAGCAATATTTATTATTTCCATCATTATGTATGTCCCAAATATTTACCAGCTATAGAAATCACCTGGTTAAACTATACTTACATATATTACATTTTATGATTATTTCCAAATAACTAAAAATCATTTTAACATTTGTTAGATATGTATCTAAATAGAGGCTATGTTAAATAGTAATAAAATTAATTCATTTGTGTCAAATTTAGCATCTATATAATTACCTGTATATTTACAATTTATATTCTGCATACCATATAACACCTCAAGTTTGGGTAAAATTCTAATGACATTTTAAACATATGGCAAACCCTTTAATATATATTTGATTGCTATGATATTCTTATATTATTATCATAATATATTCTTATGATATGGGGATCATTCACATATTCTTGTGATCCATTCTTGTGGATCAATCAGACTGATTGCACAATTTGTCACAAACTTCTAACAGTAACTATGCAATTTATCACCAGTCTAGAGGATAGTGTGCCCCAAGTCAATGATGTGAATGATTCACATCATATATATATATATATATATATATATATATATATATATAGCTTTACTCCTTAATTTACAATTCATTTCATCTCTAAATAAATTTCTGAATCACTACTTTCTCCAAAATTCCTAATGGCTCTCTCTCCTGAATCATTTGCCTACCCTACTCCCAAAACTAGCATTACACATTATGATAAAACTAAATATTCTATTGGTTCCATTAACAAGAAAGATTTTATTTTAATGGACACAAAAGGAACTGAGAGAAACACAATTTTTAATATGTGAAAATATACAATCATATATTTATAACTTCTATCACATTGAGTAGTTAAGTATAAGAAGCACCACAAATTCTTAGAACTGAATAATAGTAATCAATTTTTTCACTTGAAAAGTAATAAAATTAGAGATATTACATTATTAAAAGTTTAACTTACAATGTTATAAAATATTACTTTGCCCTTGATTTGAATGATTTTAAGATAAGGATGATTAATTTTACATTTTAAAATGTTATTCCTGGGGGAACTGTAAAGATGGCGGAGGAATAGGACGGGAAGACCACTTTCTCCCTCACAAATTCCTCAAAAGAACATTTCAACACTGAGCAAACTCCACAAAACAACTTCTGTAGGCTGGCAGAAGACATCAGGCAACCAGAAAAGCAGACCATTGTCTTCAAAAACAGGTAGGGAAAAAATATAAAAGACGAAAAAGGAGACAAAGGAGGTGGGGAGGGAGCTCCATCCCGGGAAGGGAAGCCCGTCCCGGGAAGGGAAGCCCGTCCCGGGAAGGGAATTTTAAGAGAGGTTTCCAAACACCAGGAAACACTCTCCCTGCCGAGTCTGTGGCGAGCCTTGGAAACACAGAGGGCAACATAACAGGAAGGAAAAATAAAGAAATAATTAAAACCAACAGATTACAAGCCCAACAGTAACTCCCCCAGCGGAAAAGCAGCACAGACGCCTGCATCCGCCATTGGGAAGTGGGGGCAGGGCAGGGACACGCGGGAGGCGCGGGCTGCAGTGCTTTGTAAGAATCGGGCAGGAACGCCCCACGTGCAACCAGAATGATCTAACTTGGGCTAGCAAACCAGACTGTGGGATAGCTGCCGCACGAAAAGCTCGAACATAAGACACCGCCAGGACCGAGCACAGAACAAAGGACGGAACGGAAAAAGCCGGCTGCAGACCATCCCCCGCCGGGGACAGGCAGCCAGAGCCATAAGGACTGGAAAGGGGCAATTGCAGACCCGGAGAGACTTTACTTACCTAACTGCAAGCAGGCTTCTTTGCTAAGACTTCTGGGGGTGCTGGACAGTCACCATCTGCCTCACAAGGGGCGCCAGCGGTCCACCCAGAAAACTGAGCAGCAGCGGCAGAAAAGGCGACAAGTCGCAGCAATCGCGCTAGCCAAACTCCTGAGCTACTCGGACCCGGGAAGGGCACAAAACGAAGTTCCAACTGAATCTGTGCCTCTGAGGGCTACCTGAGTGCCAAACCTGAGCAGCTTAGACCAGGAAAGTGCATGCAGCCTAGGGCCGGCCCCAGACGGTTCCCGGCTGAGCATCGTAGAGCCAGAGCGGTTTGTGCACCGCGAGACGGGACAGGTCAAGCGGGGCTGAGACACTGTGTGCACACGACAGTACTATTTGTTTGCAGCATCCCCCCTCTCCACAGCACGACTGAACTAGTGAGCCTAAAAAACCTGCAAACAGAAGAAGTTAAACAGAGGGAACCACCTTGGAAGTGATCCCATACGGCCCACAACATCAGAGAAGGGCCAGATATATTTTTACTATTTTTAAAATCATTCCTTTTTTTTTTTTCTAACTTTTTTAAAATTGTTAAGTCTTCTATTTCTCCTCTAATTTTTATTTCTTTAACCTACTATTACTTAAAAAAAAAAGTCTTTTTTTTTAAGGCAAACACCATATATAGTCTTTGGGTGGTTGGTGGTGGTTTTTTGTGTTTTTTGTTTTTTTTTTTAATAATTCTTGTGGTTTTTTTTTTCTCTTTTTTTCTCTTTCTTCCTTTTTCCTTCTGCTTCTTTTCTTTAATATTGTATTTTTGAAAATCCAACCTCTACTCTAGACTTTTAATCTTTGCTCTTAGGTTTTTGTTGTCAATTTTGTACATTTAAAAACCCAAACTTCACTACCCAAGTTTACCTGAGAGCGAGATTACTAAGACCACTCTCTCCTCCTTTGGACTCTCCTTTTTCTCCACCAGGTGGCCTCTGTCTCTTTTCTCCCCCATCTCTTCTCTATCCAACTCTGTGAATCTCTGTGTGTTCCAGACGGTGGAGAACACCTAAGGAACTGGTTACTGGCAGGATTTGTCTCTCTCCTTCTCATTTCTCTCTCTTATCCTCCTGGCCACCTCTGTCTACTTCCTCCCTCTCCTCTTCCCCATATAACTCCGTAAATACCTCTGAGTGGTCCAGACTATAGAGTGCATATAAGGAAGTGACTACTGGCTAGCTTGCTCTCTCCTCTTTTGATCTCACCGCATCTCATTCCAGTTACCTCTAACTACCCCCTCCATCTTCTCTTCTCCTTGTAACTCAGTGAACCTCTCTGAGTGTCCCTCAATGTCGAGAAACTTTTCATCTTTAACCTAGATGTTTTATCATCGGTGCTGTATAGATGGAGAAGTCTAGAGGCTACTGTAAAAATAAAACTGAAAACCAGAAGCAGGAGCCTTAAGTCCAAAGCCTGAAAACATCAGAGAACCCTTGAATTCAGGGAACATTAAACAACAGGAGCTCATCAAATGCCTTCATACGTACACCGAAACCAAGTTCCACCCAAGGGCCAATAAGTTCCAAAACAAGACATACCACTCAAATTCTCCAGCAACACAGGAACACTCCCCTGAGCTTCAATATACAGGCAGCTCAAAATTATTCCAAAACCTTTGATGTCTCATAACCCATTACTGGTCACTCCACTGCACTCCAGAGTGAAGAAACCCAGCTCCACCCACCAGAACTCCAACACAAGCCTCCCTAATCAGGAAACCTTGACAAGCCACTGATAGAACCCCACCCACAGTGAGGAAGCTCCATAATAAAGAGAACTCCACCAATTACCAGACTATAAAAAGGCCACCCCAAACGCAGCAATATAACCAAGATGAAGAGACAGAGGAATACTCAGCAGGTAAAGGAACAGGAGAGTTGCCCACCAAACCAAACAAAAGAAGAAGAGGTAGGGAATCTACCTGAGAAGGAATTCCGAATATTGATAGTGAAAATGATCCAAAATCTTGAAATCAAAATGGAATCACAGATAAATAGCCTAGAGACAAGGATTGAGAAGATGCAAGAAAGGTTTAACAAGGACCTAGAAGAAATTAAAAAGAGTCAAAATATAATGAATAATGCAATAAATGAGATCAGAAACACTCTGGAGGCAACAAATAGTAGAATAACGGAGGCAGAAGATAGGATTAGTGAAATAGAAGATAGAATGGTAGAAATAAATGAACCAGAGAGGAAACAAGAAAAACGAATTAAAAGAAATGAGGACAATCTCAGAGACCTCCAGGACAATATGAAACGCTCCAACATTCGAATTATAGGAGTCCCAGAAGAAGAAGACAAAGAAAGATCATGAGAAAATCCTTGAGGAGATAATAGTTGAAAACTTCCCTAAAATGGGGAAGGAAATAATCACCCAAGTCCAAGAAACACAGAGAGTTCCAAACAGGATAAACCCAAGGCGAAACACCCCAAGACACATATTAATCAAATTAACAAAGATCAAACACAAAGAACAAATATTAAAAGCAGCAAGGGAAAAACAACAAATAACACACAAGGGGATTCCCATAAGGATAACAGCTGATCTTTCTATAGAAACTCTTCAGGCCAGGAGGGAATGGCAAGACATACTTAAAGTGATGAAAGAAAATAATCTACAGCCCAGATAACTGTACCCAGCAAGGATCTCATTCAAATACGAAGGAGAAATCAAAAGCTTTACAGACAAGCAAAAGCTGAGAGAATTCAGCACCACCAAACCAGCTCTCCAACACATTCTAAAGGATCTTCTCTAGACAGGAAACACAAAAAGGGTGTATAAACCCGAACCCAAAACAATAAAGTAAATGGTAACGGGATCATACTTATCAATAATTACCTTAAATGTAAATGGGTTGAACTCCCCAACCAAAAGGCAAAGACTGGCCGAATGGATACAAAAACAAGACCCCTCTATATGCTGCTTACAAGAGACCCACCTCAAAACAAGGGACACATACAGACTGAAAGTGAAGGGCTGGAAAAAGATATACCATGCAAATAGAGACCAAAAGAAAGCAGGAGTGGCAATACTCATATTGGATAAAATAGACTTTAAAACAAAGGCTGTGAAAACAGACAAAGAAGGACACTACATAATGATCAAAGGATCAATCCAAGAAGAAGATATAACAATTATAAATATATATGCACCCAATATAGGAGCACCACAATATGTAAGACAAATGCTAACAAGTATGAAAGGGGAAATCAACAATAACACAATAATAGTGGGAGACTTTAATACCCCACTCACACCTATGGACAGATCAACTAAACAGAAAATTAACAAAGAAACACAAACTTTAAATGATACATTACATCAGTTAGACCTAATTGATATCTATAGGACATTTCACCCCAAAACAATGAATTTCACCTTTTTTTCAAGTGCTCATGGAACCTTCTCCAGGATAGATCACATCCTGGGCCATAAATCTAAACTTGATAAATTCAAAAAAATCAAAATCATTCCAAGCATCTTTTCTGACCATAATGCATTAAGATTAGATCTCAATTACAGGAGAAAAACTACTAAAAATTCCAACATATGGAGGTGGAACAACACACTTCTGAATAACCAACAAATCACAGAAGAAATCAAAAAAGAAATCAAAATATGCATAGAAACGAATGAAAATGAAAACACAACAACCCAAAACCTGTGGGACACTATAAAAGCAGTGCTAAGAGGAAAGTTCATAGCACTACAGGCATACCTCAAGAAACAAGAAAAAAGTCAAATAAATAACCTAACTCTACACCTAAAGCAACTAGAAAAGGAAGAATTGGAGAACCCCAGAGTTAGTAGAAGGAAAGAAATCTTAAAAATTAGGGCAGAAATAAATGCTAAAGAAACAAAAGAGACCATAGCAAAAATCAACAAAGCCAAAAGCTGCTTCTTTGAAAGGATAAATAAAATTGACAAACCATTAGCCAGACTCATCAAGAAGCAAAGAGAGAAAAATCAAATCAATAAAATTAGAAATGAAAATGGAGAGATCACAACAGACAACACAGAAATACAAAGGATCATAAGAGACTACTATCAGCAGTTGTACGCCAATAAAATGGACAACGTGGAAGAAATGGACATATTCTTAGAAAAGTACAATTTTCCAAAACTGAACCAGGAAGAAATAGAAAATCTTAGCAGACCCATCACAAGCACGGAAATTGAAACTGTAATCAGAAATCTTCCAGGAAACAAAAGCCCAGGTCCAGATGGCTTCACAGCTGAATTCTACCAAAAATTTGGAGAAGAGCTAACACCTATCCTACTCAAACTCTTCTAGAAAGTTGCAGAGGAAGGTAAACTTCCAAACTGATTCTATGAGGCCACCATCACCCTAATACCAAAACCTGACAAAGGTGCCACAAAAAAAGAAAACTACAGGCCAATATCACTGATGAACATAGATGCAAAAATCCTCAACAAAATTCTAGCAATCAGAATCCAACAACACATTAAAAACATCATACGCCATGACCAAGTGGGCTTTATCCCAGGGATGCAAGGATTCTTCAATATCCACAAATCAATCAATGTAATTCACCACATTAACAAATTGAAAAATAAAAACCATATGATTATCTCAATAGATGCAGAGAAGGACTTTGACAAAATTCAACATCCATTTATGATAAACTCTCCAGAAAGCAGGAATAGAAGGAACATACCTCAACATAATAAAAGCTATATATGACAAACCCATAGCAAACATTATCCTCAATGGTGAAAAATTGAAAGCATTTCCCCTAAAGTCAGGAACAAGACAAGGGTGTCCACTTTCACCGCTACTATTCAACAACGTTCTGAAGTTTTGGCCACAGCAATCAGAGCAGAAAAAGAAATAAAAGGAATCCAAATTGGAAAAGAAGAAGTAAAACTCTCACTGTTTGCAGATGACATGATCCTCTACATAGAAAACCCTAAAGACTCCACCAGAAAATTACTAGAGCTCATCAATGAATATAGTAAAGTTGCAGGATATAAAATCAACACACAGAAATCCCCTGCATTCCTGTACACTAATAATGAGAAAGTAGAAAAAGAAATTAAGGAAACAATTCCATTCACCATTGCAATGAAAAGAATAAAATACTTAGGAATACATCTACCCAAAGAAACTAAAGACCTATATATAGAAAACTATAAAACACTGATGAAAGAAATCAAAGAGGACACTAACAGATGGAGAAATATACCATGTCCATGGATCGGAAGAATCAATATAGTGAAAATGAGTATACTACCCAAAGCAATTTACAAATTCAATGCAATCCCTATCAAGCTACCAGCCATATTTTTCACAGAACTAGAACAAATAATTTCAAGATTTGTATGGAAATACAAAAAACCTCGAATTGCCAAAGCAATCTTGAGAAAGAAGAATGGAACTGGAGGAATCAACTTGCCTGACTTCAGGCTCTACTACAAAGCCACAGTCATCAAGACAGTATGGTACTGGCACAAAGACAGAAATATAGATCAATGGAACAAAATAGAAAGCCCAGAGATAAATCCACACACATATGGACACCTTAGCTTTGACAAAGGAGGCAAGAATATACAATGGAGTAAAGACAATCTCTTTAACAAGTGGTGCTGGGAAAACTGGTCAACCACTTGTAAAAGAATGAAACTAGATCACTTTCTAACACTGCACACAAAAATAAACTCAAAATGGATTAAAGATCTAAATGTAAGACCAGAAACTATAAAACTCCTAGAGGAGAACATAGGCCAAACACTCTCAGACATAAATCACAGCAGGATCCTCTATGATCCACCTCCCAGAATTCTGGAAATAAAAGCAAAAATAAACAAATGGGATCCTATTAAAATTAAAAGCTTCTGCACAACAAAGGAAAATATAAGCAAGGTGAAAAGACAGCCTTCTGAATGGGAAAATAATAGCAAATGAAGCAACTGACAAACAACTAATCTCAAAAATATACAAGCAACTTATGCAGCTCAATTCCAGAAAAATAAACGACCCAATCAAAAAATGGGCCAAAGAACTAAATAGACATTTCTCCAAAGAAGACATACGGATGGCTAACAAACACATGAAAAGATGCTCAACATCACTCATTATTAGAGAAATGCAAATCAAAATGACAATGAGGTATCACTTCACACCAGTCAGAATGTCTGCGATCCAAAAATCTGCAAGCAATAAATGCTGGAGAGGGTGTGGAGAAAAGGGAACCCTCCTACACTGTTGGTGGGAATGCAAACTAGTACAGCCACTTTGGAGAACAGTGTGGAGATTCCTTTAAAAATTGCAAATAGAACTACCTTATGACCCAGCAATCCCACTGCTGGTCATACACAACAAGGAAACCAGAATTGAAAGAGACACATGTACCCCAATGTTCATCGCAGCACTGTTTATAATAGCCAGGACATGGAAACAACCTAGATGTCCATCAGCAGATGAATGGATAAGAAAGCAGTGGTACATATACACAATGGAGTATTACTCAGCCATTAAAAAGAATTCATTTGAATCAGTTCTGATGAGATGGATGAAACTGGAGCCGATTATACAGAGTGAAGTAAGCCAGAAAGAAAAACACCAATACAGTATACTAACACATATATATGGAATTTAGAAAGATGGCAATGATGACCCTGTATGCAAGATAGCAAAAAAGACACAGATGTGTATAGCGGACTGTTGGACTCAGAGGGAGAGGGAGAGGGTGGGATGATTTGGGAGAATGGCATTCTAACCTGTATACTGTCATGTAAGAATCGAATCGCCAGTCTATGTCTGACGCAGGATACAGCATGCTTGGGGCTGGTGCATGGGGATGACCCAGAGAGATGTTATGGGGAGGGAGGAGGGAGGGGGGTTCATGTTTGGGAACGCATGTAAGAAATAAAGATTTTAAAATTAAAATAAAATAAAATAAAATAAAATGTTATTCCTGGGATAAATAAATAAATAAATAAATATGACACTGAAAATACTAATCCAATATTATTATTTTCCCAATATGTAGATAATAAAATGACCTCAGAGAATATATCCATTCCTAATTTTAGTAGACTAAAACAGCAAGACAAAATCTGTGTGTGTGGGGATTTTCAGTGTAAACATAGGTTAAACTCTAATTAAGCTATGACACACAAACTGTGGCTACTTTTAAAAATCTCACTATAACCATACTCTTCCACATCACCATCATTTCTTGCTTGAATTATTGCAAAGCTTCCAGCTTATACTTCTCATTTCTGCTCTTTCTCTCAATAAATTCCATTCTGAAACCATATTTATCCTTTAAAAACCAAAAAGCTAATCAATGAACTCTATTGCTCAAAATATTCTAATCAACATACTATTACAGTCATGTTAGTCTTGGTAATCTTAACTACTTGACTTTCTAAGAGTTAGAAATAAAGCCAGACTAACAGTTTTACTAAAAAGTTCTTTGAAACAATCAGAATATATTAAGGATATTAAGCATTCTAGCTCAAGATCTGAGAGAAAAAAGCAATTCAAAGGAATGATATTAACATTTGAAGTCACTCTATGAAGTCACATGTATAGTCCAAAGACGACATAACACACTCTAAAACAAATGAAAGTTTTTGGAAGATTCATGTGCCCACACGGATAAAATTAGATTACAAAATCCACCAATAAGTAGTAGTCTACGTAAAACTCCCAATTCCATGTGGGAGACTGGATGCAGATATTATAGGAAAAAGAATAAACTGAAAAACTTCAGACCCTCAAATGGCCCAAAGAAACTCCCTATTAATATTACTGTGACAAGATAATATCATTGTTCCTAGCATAGTTTCTCCTCACTACGGGGAGAAAAAATGCTGAACAGAGATCAAATTATTCAGATTTTTACACTTTTTCTAAATTGTTTTACGTACAATGTCTGCCACTCATACAAAAACAACTAGTCATAAAGGTGAAAAAGACACCTGTGAACAAACTTGAACAGAAAGTAAAGATATTAAAAACAGACAAAGAAGAGATCCAGGTAATGGAGTTAAATAACACACAGACCACAGAAAATCCTCTTCTATTTAGTACTTTTCAAGTACTAAAAGACAACTAAAAAATTTTTTAAAAATAAAATAATTCAGCAAATGGAATTTTAATAAGCAGCTTGGAAATTATAAAAAAATATAATAAGTGAAATTAAGAATTCTATTGATAGTTTTAACAGAAGATTTTACACATCTGAAGTAAGAACTGGATTATAGACTATAAACCACACACATAAAGAGGAGAAAACAAAAGCATACAGAATTTAAAATGTCTAAGAAAATATAGGAGCTGCTATGAAGGTATAGCATGTGCATAACTAAGTCTGAAAAACAAAATTGGTAGAAATAACATCTAAAGTGATGATGAGAAATCCATGAAGAATAACACAAAGACACACAACATCGCCAAGTAATTAAACACCAAATGTGTAGAAAATATGTAAAGAAATGCATTTTTAGAAACAATCAAAATTAAATCTTGTCACATAGCATAAACAATGCAAACCTCTCAGGAATGAAATAGTATCTTCAAAGTTGAAAACTAGAATTCTATACCCAGCAATCATCTCCCTCAAAATAAAAAGTAAAGCAAAGATATTATCAAAGAAACAAAAGAAAAATTTGTGAGATCAACACTAAAAGAAATATCAAAATCTGTTTCAGGATAAAGGAAAATACTACCTGGAGCTTCAAAAAGAAATAACAAAAGATGACAAATGTGTGGTTAAATATAAATCCACATAACTATAAAAACAATAATTATGTGATAAAAATTGACCATATAAAACAATAATGCTATGAATACATAACTCAAAACTGCTATTTTAAAAAATTATGAATACTGACTACACACTAATAATTATGTTCACAAAATACTATAAAAGTTGCAATTAGGAAAGTGGATTAAAGTGTTATAAGAACCACCACAATAAACTGTGGAAAATTCTGAAAGAGATGGGAATACCAGACCACCTGATCTGCCTCTTGAGAAATCTGTATGCAGGCCAGGAAGCAACAGTTGGAACTGGACATGGAACAACAGACTGGTTCCAAATAGGAAAAGGAGTACGTCAAGGCTGTATATTGTCACCCTGCTTATTTAACTTATATGCAGAGTACATCATGAGAAACGCTGGACTGGAAGAAACACAAGCTGGAATCAAGATTGCTGGGAGAAATATCAATAACCTCAGATATGCAAATGACACCACCCTTATGGCAGAAAGTGAAGAGGAGCTAAAAAGCCTCTTGATGAAAGTGAAAGAGGAGAGTGAAAAAGTTGGCTTAAAGCTCAACATTCAGAAAACAAAGATCATGGCATCCGGTCCCATCACCTCAGGGGAAATAGATGGGGAAACAGTAGAAACAGTGTCAGACTTTATTTTTTTGGGCTCCAAAATCACTGCAGATGGTGACTGCAGCCAGGAAATTAAAAGACGCTTACTCCTTGGAAGAAAAGTTATGACCAACCTAGACAGTATATTCAAAAGCAGAGACATTACTTTGCCAACTAAGGCCCGTCTAGTCAAGGCTATGGTTTTTCCTGCGGTCATGTATGGACATGAGAGTTGGACAGTGAAGAAGGCTGAGCACCAAAGAATTGATGCGCTTGAACTGTGGTGTTGGAGAAGACTCTTGAGGGTCCCTTGGACTGCAAGGAGATCCAACCAGTCCATTCTGAAGGAGGTCAACCCTGGAATTTCTTTAGAAGGAATGATGCTAAAGCTGAAACTCCAGTACTTTGGCCACTTCATGCGAAGAGTTGACTCATTGGAAAAGACTTTGATGCTGGGAGAGATTGAGGGCAGGAGAAGGGGACGACCCAGGATGAGATGGCTGGATGGCATCACGGACTCGATGGACATGAGTCTGAGTGAACTCCGGGAGTTGGTGATGGACAGGGAGGCCTGGCGTGCTGCGATTCATGGGGTCGCAAAGAGTTGAACATGACTGAGCAACTGAACTGAACTGAAGAACCATAAAATGTACAGGGAGTGATGAAAGTACTAATTTACATTCAACACTAAGAATTAAACCATCAATGACAAAATTTACAGAAAATTCACTAAAACAGTATTAACTAATGTATAATTATTTTTAAAGATGGTAATAATTCAATAATAAACCAACACCAATCAAGTCAAAAGGAAGAAGGAAAAAAAATAGTAACAGAACAGGCTGAAAAAAAAAAGAAAGCAAAAAATAACATCATAGGCTAAAAATAAATATACTAGGAGATCTTTCCCTTGTCTGTCTCTGCCACATACAAGTATATAGCATCTTTGGAATCTGAAGGGAGAAAAGAACTGAGTGAAGCCTTCGATTCAGTTCAGTTCAGTCACTCAGTAGTGTCCAACTTTTTGCAACCCCATGAATCACAGATGCCAGACCTGCCTGTCCATCACCAACTCCCGCAGTTTACTCATACTCATGTCCATCGAGTCGGTGATGCCATCCAGCCATCTCATCCTCGGTCGTCCCCTTCTCCTCCTGCCCCCGATCCCTCCCAGCATCACAGTCTTTTCCAATGAGTCAACCCTTCGCATGAGGTGGCCGAAGTATTTGAGTTTCAGCTTTAGCATCAGTCCTTCCAAAGAATATCCAGGACTGATCTCCTTTAGAGTGGTCTGGTTGGATCTCCTTGCAGTCCAAGGGACTCTCAAGAGTCTTCTCCAACAGCACAGTTGAAAAACATCAATTCTTTGGCGCTCAGCTTTCTTCACAATCCAACTCTCACATCCATACACGACCACTGGAAAAACTATAGCCTTGACTAGATGGACCTTTGTTGGCAAAGTAATGTCTATGCTTTTTAATAAGCTATCTAGGTTGGTCATAACTTTCCTTCCAAGGAGTATGCGTCTTTTAATTTCATGGCTGCAGTCACCATCAGCAGTGATTTTCGTACCCCCAAAAATAAAGTCTGTCACTGTTTCCCCATCTATTTCCCATGAAGTGATGGGACCAGATGCCATGATTTTCTTTTTCTGAATGTTGAGCTTTAAGCCAACTTTTTCACTCTCCTCTTTCACTTTCATCAAGAGGCTTTTTAGTTCCTCTTCACTTTCTGCCTTAAGGGTGGTGTCATCTGCATATCTGAGGTTATTGATATTTCTCCTGGCAATCTTGATTCCAGCTTGTGCTTCTTCTAGCCCAGCGTTTCTCAAGATGTATTCTGCATATTAGTTAAATAAGCAGGTGACAATATACAGCCTTGACTTATTCCTTTTCCTATTTAGAACCAGTCTGTTGTTCCATGTCCAGTTCTAACTTTTGCTTCCTAACCTGCATATAGGTTTCTCAAGAGGCAGGTCAGGAAGCCTTAGCAGAAGTCCAGTTACTGAATTTAACACTAGGTAGCAGTTCCCCTGTGTTGGGGAGAGATAAGAGATATACCAGAGCTTAGATGTCCAAATGAACATGGCTCACTGTGTCCCAGGTCTATTGGTCCTGGAGAAGGTTCAAAAGCAGGGCGAGAAACCAGAAACAACAATGGCATGTTCTTAAATCACAAACCTGCTAAAGGAGTCTGTGATTTTGTCCTTAGACAATTTTAAGACCATAGTAAACTGATAAAAATAAAGCAAAAACTAAGTCTTGCCCAGTGAAAAGAGATTTGATAGCGTCAAATCACCACTCCAGTCTACTAATAATCTGGAAGAAAATACAGATTCAAAGTCCTTTGTGGGGAATAAAACATATTTCCTTCAGTCTTCAGTGTGTGTGGGGGGGGGGTGGTGTTTGGTTTGGGGTTTTGTTTGCTTTTACTCATAACGGCAACCATTCAGTCAAAATATAATGTATGCATCAAGTAAGAATATATGACCTACTGACAAGAATCAAAAAACAAAACAAAACCTAAAAATGGTTCAAATGCTTGAAAGATTAATTATGAGACTTAAAGTAGGTCTAATAAATTAGATAAACAGTCTTGTAAGAAAGGTGGAAAATATGTTTAACAGATGGAAAAGTTCAGCTGAAAGAAATTATTTTAAAAAATCAGAATAAAAGAAATGAAAAATGAGATGACTAAATATTTTAATTGATTTTTCAGTAGACTATACTCACCAGAGAAAAGAATTAGTGTGCTAAAGACAATGCAAGAGAAAAATTCCAAATTAAAATACAAATTAGAAAATGGACAGCAAGAGGGAAAAGAGCATACAAAAGTTGTGAAATATTACCAGATATTTCAACATATGTGTAATTGGAGTCAACAAGGAGTTCAGTTCAGTCTCTTAGTCATGTCGGACTCTTTGTGATCCCAAGGACTGCAGCATGCCAGGCTTCCCTGTGGAACAAAATAAACTGTTGAAGACATAATGGTCAATAGCTTTTCAAAAGCAAGAAAAAACATTCATCTACAGGTCTACAAAACTTAGCCAAAATTAAAAACCCTTAGCATTCCCAATAAAATTCATGGGCCTAAGACTCTTTAATCCAATTACTCACTTCCTAACCTATTCAGCATTTTAAAAACTTAAGTATTATTATTTTTCTATACAATTAATAGTCATATAATTATTACAGTATATATTAAATAATATTTGGTTTTATATAGTCATAACCACATCAGTCTTACAGTCAATAATAACAATAGTTATATCATGAAATAATATAAATTTAGATTTACCACGTATTTGCCTTCTGTGTCTTACATTTCTTAAAACTGGATCACATTTGACATACTATTTTTTCATCCTTAAGCACAGCTTTAAGTATTTCCTTTGGTTCTGGATTGTTTTTGACAATCTCACAACATCTTTTCTTGCTTCTTTGTTTGCTTTCTGCCTGCTTTGTTATTTTTGAAGGGTATCACTGCTGGACAGAGAATTATAGGTTGGCATCTTGAAATTATTTCAAGTAGAAACAATAGGTTTCAACAGTTAGTATATGTTGCTATAGTTATTGATAATATTTATTGCATCTGAATTTTTGCCTGAATTTCCTTACTGGCCATTTGGAGTTTAGGTTTCTCACAAGGCACTTTTCACTCCTCTTCCTTAGTATATATGCATTCATTTTCATGAGTACTCAAAAATACATAAACTACATCATCCCAACAATTTTAAATGTAAAATGCAATTCTATTACCCTTACGTACAAAGTTGTGTAACAGATGTCTAGAACATTTTAATCATGCTAAATTGAAACTCTATACCCATTGAATAGAAACTCTCCTTTTTCTCTTCCCTCTTACCCTAATTTTCTACTTTCAGTCTACAAGAGTTTGACTACCTTAAGATACATCATGTAAATGTAATCGTATAATATATGTCTTTTTGTGCATGGCTTTGGTGGGCATACCTGGTAGAAAAGGCAGAGGAACCAGAAATCAAATTGTCAACATCCATCGGATCATTGAAAAGCAAGAGAATACCAGAAAAACATCTACTTCTGCTTTATTCAGTATGCCAAAGCCTTTGACTGTGTAGATCACAACAAACTATGGAAAATTCTTCAAGAGATGGGAATATCAGACCACCTGACCTGCCACCTAAGAACTCTGTATGCAGGTCAAGAAGTAACAGTAAGAACTAAACATGGAACAACAGACTGGTTCCAAATTGGGAAGGGAGTACGCCAAGGCTCTATATTGTCACCCTACTTATATCACTTATAAGTGGAGTGAAAGAAAAGAAAGTGAAAATGAAGTCGCTCAGTCATGTCCGACTCTTTGTGACCCCGTGGACTGTAGCCCACCAAGCTCCTCCGTCCATCGTGTGAAATACCAGGATGGATGAAGCACAAACCATAATCAAGATTGCCAGGAGAAATATCAATAACCTCAGATATGCAGATGACACCACCCTAATGGCAGAAAGTGAAGAACTAAAAAGCCTCTTGCTAAAAGTGAAAGAGGAGAGTGAAAAAGCAGGATTAAAACTCAACACTCAAAAAATGAAGATCATGGCATCCAGTCTCATCACTTCATAGCAAACAGATGGGAAAACAATGGACACAGTGACAGACTTTATTTATTTATTTATTATCTCCAAAATCACTGCAGATGATGACTGCAGCCATGAATTTAAAAGAGGCTTGCTCCTTGGAAGGAAAGCTATGACCAACTCAGACAGCATATTAAAAAGCAGAGACATTATTTTGCCAACAAAGGTCCATTATTTTGCCAACAAAGCTATGGTTTTTCCCATAGTCAAGTATGGATGGGAGAGTTGGACTATAAAGAAAGCTAAGCGCAGAAGAATTGATGCTTTTGAACTGTGGTGCTCGAGAAAACTCTTGACAGTCCCTTGGACAGCAAGGAGATCCAACCAGTCCATCCTAAAGGAAATTAGTCCTGAATACTCATTGGAAGTACTGATGCTGAAGCTGAAACTCCAATATGCTGATCACCTGATGTAAAGAACTAACTCATTGGAAAAGACCTTGATGCTGGGAAAGACTGAAGGCAGGAGGAGAAGGGGACGACAGAGGATGAGATGGTCAGTTGGCACCATCAACTCAGTGGAATTTGAGCAAACTCCAGGAGTTGGTGATGGACAGGGAAGCTTGGCATGCAGCAGTCCATGGGGTCACAAATAGTTGGGCCCTACTGAGAGATTGACCTGAATTGAACTAGTAGCTCAACTTGTAAAGAATTCACCTGTAATGCAGGAAACCCCAGTTCGGTTCCTGGGTTGGGAAGATCTGATCGACTAGTATTCTTGGGCTTTCCCGGTGGCTCAGCTGGTAAAGAATCTGCCTGCATTGTGGGAGACCTGGGTTCAATACCTGGGTTGTGAAGATTCCCCGGAGAATGGAAAGGCTACCCACTCCAGTATTCTGGCCTGAAGAATTCAATGGGTTCACAAAGCGTTGGACACAACTGAGCGACTTTCACTATTACACTTAGCATAGTGTCCTCCAAGGTAATCCATGTTGTAGCATATAGAAAGATTTAATTCTTTTTTAAAGACTGTATTATATCACTCTCTACGTATATACCACATTTTCTTTATCCATTCATCTGTTGATGAATAATTTAGGTTGCTTCCAACTCTTGGCTACTCTGAATGATACTGCAACAATCATGAATTTGCAAGTATCTCTTTGAGGTCCTGTTTTCAATTATTTTGAATATATACCCAAACAAGCCTGCTCGATTGTCACCCTGCTAATTTAACTTATATGCAGAGTACATAAAGTGAAACGTTGGGCTGTATGAATCACAAGCTGGAATCAATAGTGCCAGGAAAAATACAACAACCTCAGATATGTACATGTTATCAATCTAATGGCAGAAAGGGAAGTCAAAATACACAGCTTCTTGATGAGGATGAAAAGGGAAAGTGAAAAAGCTGGCTTAAAACTCAACATTTAAAAAACAAAGATCATGGCATGCTGTCCCATCACTTCATGGCAAATAGAAAAGGAAAAAGTGGAAACAGGGAAAGATTTTATTTTGGGGGGCTCTAAAATCACTGTGGATACTGATTGTAGCAATGAAATTAAAAAAAAGATTTGTTCCTTGGAAGGGAAGCTATGAAAAACCTAGACAGTGTATTAAAAAGCAGAGACATCACTTTGCCAAAAAATGTCCTTATAGTCAAAGCTGTTTTTGTTTTTTCACTAGTCACACATGGATGTGAAAGCTGGACCATGAAGAATGCTGAGCGCCAAAGAATTGATGCTTTTGAATTGTGGTACTGGAGAAGACTCTCAGGAATCCCTTGGACTGCAAGGAGATCAAACCAGTCAATCCTAAAGGAAATCAACCCTGAATATTCATTGGAAGGACTGATGCTGAAGCTGAAACTCCAATACTTTGGCCACCTGATGCAGAGTCAACTTATTGGGAAAGACCCTGCTACTGGGAAAGATTGAGGGCCAGAGGAGAAGAGGGCAACAGAGAATGAGATGGTCAGATGGCATCACTGACTCAGTGGACATGAGTTTGAGCCAATGCCAGGAGATGGTGAAGGACAGGGAAGCCTGGAGAGCTGCAGTCCATGAGGTTGCAAAGAGTAAGACATGACTGAGCAACTGAACTGAACTGAAAGCCACAGATTATGATGATTATTTATCAATTTTCTTGGATTCCTATGATAAATTTATCACACTGATCATTTTTCTTTAGCTCCATGGAAATCCTACTCTCCTCATGAAATAAAATTTTAAGTCAGTAAAAGTCTTTGGTTTTTTCAAAAACTGTTGTCTTTTGCAGATCATTTCTCCAGAACCATCTATTCCAGTGAAAATCCAATGGAGAGCAAATCTAAATTCCCTATGAGGACAGTATAATATCACACACATTTCTTTTTTGGCCAAGAATTTTAATTCCATTTCATTGCCTACAGCTATTCTTCCCTGTTTTTTACTATTTACTTTCTCTAACTTGCAGAATATGTGCTAATTTGTAGGGATTCTATCTCTGTAACTGCAATTATCCCAAAGCATCATGCTTTGTAAGAAAAGTGCACATTATATTTACTTGGGAATATATTTTCCCAGAAGTTATATAGTCTGTACAACTTAATGGGAAAGAAATCTGCACAATACACAGCCCTAAATTTATACCAAGGAACTGCCTCATGTTAATTATGTGCCTTGAACAAATCAATTTCCTTAGTGGATATGCTTGTCTAGACAGCATATATAAATGTTTAACAGTAGCAACTATCATTAGGTTGGTTAAGGCTATCTTTCTGGTTCAACTTCATTTTAATATCCTTAGCTCCAAGCCACTCAACCTCTTAGAGACTCAGCTTCTAAACTGTGGAACAGGAGTAACCCTTGCCTGTTCAGTAACTAAATAGTTGATGTCCAGGTTAAATGATATAAAAATGTATGAGGTTTTCAGTTTGTGAACTGAAAAACTACCATGTTAATTGATGAGCAACAAATTATGTGTGTGTCAGTTGCTCAATCAGGTCTGACTTTTTGTGACCCTATGGGCTATAGCTCGCCACGCTGCTCTATCCATGGGATTCTCCAGAAAAGAATACTGGAGTGGGTTGCCATTCCCTTCTCCAGGGGATCTTCCCAACACAGGGATCGAATCCAGATCTCCCACATTGTGGGCAGATTCCTTACCATCTGAGCCACCGGCGAAGCCCTGTAATATGTTATAGTATCCCCTTCTCCTCATGCTTTCAATTTCCCAGCATCAGGGTCTTTTCAAATGAGTCAGTTCTTCACATCAGGTGGCCATAATATTAGAGTTTCAGCTTCAGCCTCAGTCCTTCTCATGAATATTCAGGACTGCTTTCCTTTAGGATGGACTGGTTGGATCTCCTTGCAGTCCAAGGGACTCTCAAGAGTCTTCTCCAACACCACAGTTCAAAAGCATCAATTCTTCGGTGCTCTGCTTTCTTTATAATCCAACTCTCACATCCATACATGACCACTGGAGAAACCATAGAGGAAAATTGCTGATAGCCAATTCTCTGTTGTACTTGAAAGAAATGTTATTGCAGATATAGTTCACATGTTATAATTACCATTATGAGGGTGAGTTCAAGTACAAATTATTGCAATTAGTATTCACTTTCTTGTTATTAAGGCCAGAAATGCTTTCTCCTTGGAAGTTATGACAAACCTAGATAGCATATTAAAAAGCAGAGACATTACTTTGCCAACAAAGGTCCATCTAGTCAAAGTTATGGTTTTTCCAGTAGTCATATATGGATATGAGAGTTGGACCATAACAAAATCTAAACACCAAAGAATGGGTACTTTTAACTGTGGTGCTGGAGAAGACTCCTGAGAGTCCCTTGGACTTCAAGGAGATCCAACCAGTCAATCCTAAAGGAAATCAATCCTGAATATTCATTGGAAGGACTGATGATGAAGCTGAAGCTCCAATACTTTGGCCACCTGATGCAAAGAACTGACTCACTGGAAAAGACCTTGATACTGGCAAAGACTGAAGGCTGGAGGAGAAGGGGACGACAAAGGATGAGATGATTGGATGTCATCACCGACTCAATGGACATGAGTTTAAGCAAGCTCCAAGAGATGGTGAAGGACAGGGAAAGACAGGGAAGCCTGGCATGCTGCAGTTCATGGGGTCACAGTTGGATATGACTGAGTGACTGAACAACAACAAAACTGCAACTAACTGTTTATTTAATCGGACAAAGGGAAAAATACTCTGAGGCAAACACTCGCTTAAACAATTGCCAGTTCGAATATTAAATTATAACATAGTCAAGAAACCGTAAAGACTATATCAAATTAATTTATAAACATTAAGCATAAAATAGATGGTGTTTGAAAAATCTCACATTTTTTAGAATAATCAGGATAATGTCATAAAGTTAGTTTCTTAGTTAAGTGTGACAAACCCAGGATAAAATAATTGATATAGTTTCTTCCCATGCCTCAAGCTGGATGTTATTCAAAAAGAGTCTTAAAATATGTGGAATCAGAAAATTATAAATCCTATATTACTTGAGAATTTATGAAAAGCTAAAATTAAAATGGAGATATAAGCTGCTTTTAGTAGTTGTCAGTGATAATATGTAAAAAGTATGGAAAGCAGATGACCCAGGTTCTTTACAAAGATGGGCTTTGAGCTGCAATTTATATTCTGTTAGGCAATGAAAAAAATGTTAGCCAAGATTTATTAGTTAATTCTGTATCTTGACAACATAAATTTAAATTTCTGTTTAAAATGTTTTACTGAGAAGGACTGAGTTTTCTCATGATACTGAATTTTTGGGGTTGAGTAAAAATCTAAACAAACACTGAATTTATTAGAGGAATGTATTGCTTAGAATTTTTAAAAAGTGTATATAGCTGGGTCGTAAACTCCAACAACTGTCAGAGCATCGTTGTATCCAACAACCCTGGTGATCATCAACTCATTAAACAACTACTGATTAGACTCTTAAGTAAACAAACTTCTACAAAATGACTGCAAAGATGCTCAGAAAACTACAAAAAGCATGGCTATTTTCTCCCTTTTGTGAATGTGTTTTCATAGCAAAAATAGTGTCTTAAGAGATTAACCTTAATAAGGAGGTAGAGTCCATTTATCTCAACAATGCTGTTACCTTTTCCCAGAAAACCTGTTATAATTGGTTTAAAATTTTCAGCCATCATGCTGAAGAAAAGAAGGAATTGTCTACAGCTGATCTTAAGCTTTTGTGGTAGCACTATTCATTCTGTTATCCCCCCACATAGAAAAAATACAACAAAATCGGTTGAACTCATGAAGATAGAGACAATCTAAAAGTTTTGTAACAAAAATCTTTAAAATCAGTATAAAGAAAATAAACAGTGTACTAAAATCAAATGGAAAGTGCAGAACCACAGAACATAGAAAATTATATGAAACCAAATGTCTATTTCATTTAATTCCTAAATACAAATGTTAGCATTTACTATACTACTATGGTCATAAAGATATGTGATCCATTAAAG
Source organism: Budorcas taxicolor (assembly GCF_023091745.1). Lineage (NCBI taxonomy): Eukaryota > Metazoa > Chordata > Mammalia > Artiodactyla > Bovidae > Budorcas > Budorcas taxicolor. The sequence goes on along the minus strand of NC_068917.1, from coordinate 15,714,885 downwards.
TGGTCCAGATTGATTTAAGCTCTTCTAAGTATGACAACTGACGCTGCTGCCGCTGCTGCTGCTAAGTCACTTCAGTCGTGTTCGACTCTGTGCAACCCCAGAGACGGCAGCCCACCAGGCTCCCCTGTCCCTGGGATTCTCCAGGCAAGGACACTGGAGTGGGTTGCCATTTCCTTCTCCAGTGCATGAAAGTGAAAAGTGAAAGTGAAGTCTCTCAGTCGTGTCCAACTCCTAGCGACCCCATGGACTGCAGCCTACCAGGTCCCTCTGTCCATGGGATTTTCCAGGCAAGAGTACTTGAGTGGAGTGCCATTGCCTTCTCCGATGACAACTGATACACCCATATAAATACTATCTGATATGTATATGCCTTTTGTTTGTTTACATAGCATTTACTTTTCCTATAGGTCACATTTTATTCTTTGAAATGAAAACTAGCCAAAAAACCAACTCATATACACTGTAAATGCAATACTGTATGACTGTGAAGACTATTAGAATCTTACTTTTAACTTAATGCTCATAAAAAATGATTCAGAAAATATCCATAATAATGATGTAATCATCACAAGGAACTGAGTCATAGTTACTTTTGTTGTGTTACAGTGGCGGGGTGGGTGGGGGGAAGCCTTTAGAAAGCAGCTTCCTATGCTCCATTAAGAACACAATCTATAAAATTAGCCATACCCTGCTTTAAAACACAGATTTACCATTTGTTGTATGACTTAGGGAATATTAACAAAATATTTTGATCTTTGGCTTCTTATCTAATAAATGAGGACATAAATGCCATACTGCATGTAAAAGACTTTGAAAACTGCCTGTAATACAATAAATAATAATTGTTGCTACTTTTATGATCAGTATTACATAATAATTACCATTATAATTTTCATATCTTGACAATACTTAGGCTTTTCTTTCAAAGTACTATGAAAAATATAACCTGATGCAAATTAAATGCTCTGTTAGTCTCATCATTGTGCCATATGCATGAGAAGATTAATTTATACTGAAAATAGCTACAAATTATTATATTAAAAATATCTTACTCATTAGACAAATGATGCACTAAAATGAAGGTGCTTATTTTTCCCTGGATGTTAATGTTCTATAAGATGTATGTTGTGAATTTTAAAAAATTAAACACATTTTATAGCCTAAAGAGAAATAGCTTTTTTTAATAACCATAAATACCTTTTATGTTACAAACAAAAAAAATATAACCTGGATTATCAAGTACCCTAGCTCACATCAAAGAAGTTATCAGACTAGAAATGCTGAGAACTCTGAATATCGTTATAACTCATAACTTTTAAACTATTTTTCATGCATTCATATCAATGAGACAATCATACAAGTATGTAATTTAATAGTAAGGGGCAGTATTGCATATTAGGCAATGCAAAAAAGAATAATAGAGCAATATCCTTCTTATTTGGAATACCTTCAGAAAGCATTTAAATTTTATTTTTAACAGTGAAATTATAAATGACTAAGTCTATACAGTAAAATATATATAATTTCATTATATGAACATTAATTGGCCTTCATTCAGAGGCTGCTTACTCTTATCATAAAAAGATTACATTTGATTAGGGTATTATGACTATTGAACAAATTTTCATAATTTATCCCAATATTATAAGCTACATTCAAAATTACTTCAAATGGCTAAACAGCTGTAAAAATAAGCAACTGACTCAATGGCACCCCACTCCAGTACTCTTGCCTGGAAAATCCCATGGATGGAGGAGCCTGGTAGACTGCAGTCCATGGGGTCGCGAAGAGTCGTACACGATTGAGGGACTTCACTTTGACTTTTCAATTTCATGCATTGGAGAAGGAAATGGCAACCCACTCCAGTATTTTTGCCTAGAGAATCCCAGGGATGGGGGAGCCTGGTGGGCTGCCCTGTCTGGGGTCGCACAGAGTCAGACATGACTGAAGCGACTGAGCAGCAGCAGCCTCAAAGTGCACAGACTTAGTTATGAAAAAGGTACTATGGCACATAACAGGAATTGATATTTATAATAATGACCTAAACTTATTTAAAGGGTCAAATTACATTTAGTATGCTAGGTTGAAAAATGCCAAGAAATGTACAATGTATTATCAAAGAACTGCAATCTGGCATAGTCAAAACCCAGTAGGTTTTACTTAAAGATATCACATACTTCAAGATTGGGAAATACTATCAAGAATGATTTTTTTAAGGAAGAATTTTGAAAGAATAAAATGTAGTGATATCTGAATAAGAAATGCAATACTTAAGTACTATATACAGTAAGAATCTAAAGATGAAGGAGGGTAAATAGGTGTGGTAAATCGAATTACTTTTATCAGTATTTGCTTCCCTTTAGTTGTCTAATACATCTCCAACTGTGTCATAGACTTACATTCTATAGACTTATATAACCCCACCACCTGACTTTAGTCTCCCCCATGTGTCTTGCTTTGGTTGGTAGAATACTACAAGATTTGAGGCAAACAAGAGACCTGAAATATACATGCACAGTTGGGCTTTCCATGCTTTTGGCTCTGCTATTGGCATAAAAATATGCTGAGTAAAAAAGCTGTTCCATCAGCCTGGGTCTCAGAGTTTACCCTGGAGCCTGAGGTAGAGATGTTTTAGCTGACCCACAGACACACAACATTAAATAAAGCCCTCTCAGCTGACTTAAGGATCGATGAATGTAAGAATAAATGCTTCAATACTGGATACAAACTAGTACCTTGATATTGTGAAGCAAAAGATAATAGAAACGAATGGCAAAAATCAATTATACACCTTAAATGAATCATTTCATTTTCTCATGGAAATTTTTCTGTAGGCAAATGTATAATTCTGAACAAAATATTTCTAAGTACTGTAAAAGATCACCTATAGCTCTTAAAAAGTTATTATTTTCTTTGCTGTCATTCAGTCCATAAGTCCTATCTGACTCTTGAGATCCCATGGACTGTAGCCCACTAGTCTCCTCTGTCAGTGGGATTTCCCAGGCAAGAACACTGGAATGGACTGCCATTTCCTTTTCCAAGGGGTCTTCTGGACCCAGGGATTGAAGTTGCAGCTCCTGCATTGGCAGGCAGATTCTTTACCACTGAATCACCCAAGAAGCCCTTGTTATCACTTTAGAGAGTGAAAGTGAAGGTGTTCAGTCATGTCCAACTCTTTGTGACCCCACGGACTGTAGCCTACCAGGCTCCTCTGTCCATGGGATTTTCCAGACAAGTATACTGGAGTGGGTTGCCATTTCCTTCTCCAGGAGATCTTCCCAACTCAGGGATTGAACCCAGGTCTCCTGCATTATAGGCAGACACTTTACCTTCTGAGCCACCAGGGAAGTTCAAGTTATCACCTTAGCACTAAATAAATCTACACCTAACATTAAAATGAGAAAAGAAATCAGATAACCTATTATAAAATTTTAACTTTCAAATAACTATTTACATGGAATGGTTTTTCTGGAGGAAAATAAAATGATTATATGAGAGCACATTAGTATACAAAGCATTTTCCATTCACACAGCCAAAGATGTGATGTCTTAATAAGGAGTTGAATATTCTTCAGGTCATGTTGTTTTTCAAGTGAGTTGGTATTGTTTTACTTATTCAAGGGTAATGTTCAAAGTCTTCAGGTGGTCTTCACACATATATTTTAAGTGATATTTAAAATTCATGTTTTAAGTAAAAAAAAAAAAAAATCTCAGTTCTATGGAATGGGCATTGAATTAGAGAAATCTGGATTCTCACTTCAAATCTGTCTTTAAATGCGTCTGTTTATGCCAATATCTTAACTATCCTTAAGATATCTCTTTTCTCATATTTAAAAGTGATTTTGCTGGCAGAGTACTCTCTAAGGTAAATTTTTACAGTAAGATTCTTTTGTTCTCTGCCTCTATAGGATTTGCCTTTCTGATTATCACCTGAGGATATCAATTTTACTCTAAGACAATCATATTCATTTTAAGAGATATGGAGAAGAGGGGCATGGGTCTAATATAGCCATGAAACATTAAAATAAAAAAAGCCAGTTTCCAGAGAATTGAGCATCCTGTAGGAAAGATGCCAGAGAGGCAACATAGCACATTTTTATTATGAGCCAAACACGTGAGTAAACATTTCATCATACCTCAGCTGCTTCATTTACTCCACAATAGTTTAATAGACGCTATTCAGAAAAAAATAGTGCTTGAGCAGGCATGACATTTTTTTGTCCCAGAATATATTGTCAGACAGTTTGGAAGAAATATGAGCAAAATTAACATTTGCCATAAATCAAACATGTATTTTATAACTGCCAGAGAAGAAACTTCAGAAAAAATATTACTCATCCATTGCTAGATTAAAAAAAAACCCCAAACTAATCAGAAGAATCACATTTTAACTATGAAAACATAATACTTAAGATAATTAAGTTTCAAGTTTTTATTCTAAATTGTATACAAAAGGTGAAATATAAATGTAGATATAAGATAGTAATTGTAGTTACTAACATATGTGAATCCTCAAGTGCTTAAATATTATAAAAATAAGCATACAAACAAAAAACAGCTAGAAATTTAAGTTATCTCCATTTGGTCTCCAGAAAAATACCTAATATTTATTAATGCAACAAGGAGTTTCAAAATACTTTTCCTGATCATCTCATTTAATCATTACAGGACTCTTATGTGGTAAATCAAACTATTGTTCCAAATATAGAAATGAGTGCACTGAAGCACAGGAAGGTTAAGATATTTGCCTAAGCTCACAATGCAAGTAGTTACAGAAATGGAATTCAGGTAGAGTGGGCAAAACAAATTTCTTACATTGTTGTTTGAAATAAATAAATACTTTTGCTAAAAATAATCAACTGAGAATCTTAAAATAAGAATTGTCTGTAACTTTGGTCTTTAATATATGTCCACTCTCAAATTTGATTGCAATATGTAATGATACAAGTTTAAGAATGATGAGTTAAGCTGTGCTTACAATAGCAAACATAAGATAAAACAAAAGAAAATGTGTATATTGACTGCAGTGAAATGATTGTACGTAGGTATGTAATAGACATATGTAATAGAATAAAACACTATAAACGGGAAAAGATCTTTAAAGTACTGACAAAGCAAATTCTATATGTGTGTGTACATATACATGAGATATATATACACGTGTATACATACGGGCTTCCACAATGGCTTCATGGGTAAAGAAACTGTCTGCAATACAGAAGACACAGTTTCGATCTCTGGGTTAGGAAATCCCCTGGAATAGGGCATGGCAACTCACTCCAGTATTCTCGCCTGGAGAATCCTATGGACAGAAGAGCCTGGTGGGCTAGGGTCCATGGAGTTGCAAACAGTCAGACAGGACAAATGCAACTTAGCATGAATATCATATATACATATGGTGTATAGCTATGATATATATATGTGTGTGTATGTATGTAAATATATATATATATATATATATATACACACACATATACTTCTGCTTTCTGTCCTTTATTGGGCCCATCTTTGCATGAAATGTTCCCTTGGTATCTCTGATTTTCTTGAAGAGCTCTCTAGTCTTTCCCATTCTATTGTGTTCCTCTCTTTCTTTGTATTGATCACTGAGGAAGGCTTTCTTATCTGTCCTTGCTATTCTTTGGAAATCTACATTCAGATAGGAATATATTTCCTTTCCTCCTTTGGCTTTTGCTTTTCTTCTTTTATCAGGTATTTGTAAGGCCTCCTCAGACAACCATTTTGCCTTTCTGCATTTCTTTTTCTTGGGGATGGTCTTGATCACTGCTTCCTGTACAATGTCACAAACCTCCATCCATAGTTCTACAGTCATTCTATCAGATCTACTCCCTTAAATCTATTTCTCATTTCCACTATATAATCATAAGGGATTTGATTTAGGTCATACCTGAGTGGTCTAGTGGTTTTCCCTACTTCCTGCAATTTAACTCTGAATTTGGCAATAAGGAGTTCATGATCTGACCCACAGTCAGCTCCCAGTCTTGTTTTTGCTGACTTTATAGAGCTTCTCCATCTTCAACTGCAAAGAATATAATCAATGTGATTTCAGTATTGACCATATGGTGATGTCCAGGTGTAGAGTCTTCTTATGTTGTTCTTGAAAGAGGGTGTTTGCTATGACCAGTGTGTTCTCTTGGCAAAAAATCTGTTATTCTTTGCCCTGCTTCATTTTTCACTCCAAGGTCAACTTGTCTGTTACTCCAGATATCTCTCAATTTCCTACTTTTGCATTCCAGTTCCATATAATGAAAAGGACTTTTTTTTTTTTTTTTTGGTGTTAGTTCTGGAAAGTCTTGGAGGTCTTCACAGAACTGTTCAACTCAGCTTCTTCACCATTACTGCTTGGGGCATAACCTTGGATTACTATGATATTAAATAGTTTGCCTTGGAAATGAACAGAGATCATTCTGTTGTTTTTGAGATGGCATACAAGTAATGAATTTCAGACTCTGTCCTTGAATATGAGGGCCACTCCATTACTTCTAAGGGATTCTTTCCCACAGTAGTAGATATAACGGTCATCTGAGTGAAATTCACCCATTCCAGACAATGGTAGGGACCTAACAGAAGCAGAATATATTAAGAAGTGGCAAGAATACACAAAGAAGTATACAAAAAAGATCTTCACAATGCAGATAACCATGATGGTGTGATCACTCACCTAGACCCAGACATCCTGGCATGTGGTCAAGTGGGCCTTAGGTACCATCACTATGAACAAAGTGAGTGCAGGTGATAGAATTCCAGTTGAGCTATTCCAAATTCTAAAAGATGATGCTGTGAAAGTGCTGCCCTCAATATACAAGCAAATTTGGAAAATTCAGCAGTGCCCACAGGATAGCAAAATGTCAGTTTTCATTCCAATCCCAAAAAAGGCAATGCCAAAGAATGTTCAAACTACCACAAAATTGCATTCATCTTACACACCAACAAAGTAATGCTCAAAATTCTCCAACCCAGGCTTCAACAGTACATGAACCATGAATTTCCAGATGTTCATGCTTGATTTAGAAAAGGCAGAGGAATCAGAGATCAACTTGCCTATACCCACTGGATCATCAAAAAAGCAAGATTTCCAGAAAAATATCTACTTCTGCTTTATTGAATTACGCCAAAGCCTTTGACTGTGTGGATCACAACAAACTGTGGAAAATTCTTCAAGAGATGGGAATACCACACCACTTGACCTGCCTCCTGAGAAATTTGTATGCAAGCTAAGAAGCAACAGTTAGAACTGGACATGGAACAAAAGACTGGTTTCAAATTGGGAAAGGAGTAGGTCAAGGATGTATATTGTCACCCTGCTTATTTAACTTATATGCAGTATACATCATGCAAAATACCAGGATGGATGAAGCACAAGCTTGAATCAAGATTGTTAGGAAAAATATCAGTAACCTCAGATATGCAGATGATACTACCCTTATGGCAGAAAGTGAAGAAGAACTAAAGAGCCTGCTTAGGAAAGTGAAGGAGGAGAGTGAAAAAGTTGGCTTAAAATTCAAAATTCAGAAAACTAAGATCATGACATCCAGTCCCATCACTTCATGGCAAATAGATGGGGAAACAATGGAAACAGTAGGAGACTTTATTGGGTTCCAAAATCACTGCAGATGGTGCCTGCCACCATGAAATTAAAAGACACTTGCTCTTTGGAAGAAAAGCTATGACCAAACTAGATAGCATATTAGAAAGCAGAGACATTACTTTGCCAGCAAAGGTCCATCTAGTAAAAACTATGGTGTTTCCAGTAGTCATGTATGGATGTGAGATTTGGACTATAAAGACAGCTGAGCACCGAAAAACTGATGCTTTTGAACTGTGTTGTTGAAGAAGACTCTTGAGAGTCCTCTGGATTGCAAGGAGATCCAAGAGTCAATTCCAAAGGAAATCAGTCCTGAATACACATTGGAAGGACTGATGCTGAAGATTAAGCTCCAATACTCTGGCCACCTCTAGTGAAGAACTGACTCACTGAAAAAGTTCTTGAAGCTAGGAAAGATTGAGGGCAGGAGGAGAAGGGGACGACAGAGAATGAGATGGTTGGATGGCATCACCGATTCTGTGGACATGAATTTGAGTAAATTCTGGGAGTTGGTGATACACAGGGAGGCCTGGCCTGCTGCAGTCCATGGGGTCACAAAGAGTTGGACATGACTGAGTGACTTAACTGAATTGAAACTTTCTTAAACTATTATGGAAAAGACCCTCATGACATCTTTAATAGTAGTTATACTAAGGAGGTAAGATATTTCTAACAAAAAGAAAACAGCTACTTTCATTCAGATTATGGAAATAAAATAACAATATTCTTTTTCAAAAACTACACATTTTTTAAAAAGTCCAAAACATCTGCACATGCTAACAATGAGAAATGAGATGGATTTGAAGTGGTAAGGCAACTAGGGTTAGGTATACCCTGGATACTTCAATATGAATAAACTTCTCAAGGATGCCTGGAAGGTAAGTTACCTTGGGAAATATTTTCTGTGGTATCCTTCTGTGAATAAATTATTTTTGCTTAAAAAATAATATAAAATTTATAAGCTCATGCAAAGGGATAGTTAGGTATCAAAGAAGACTGAGACGGTATGTAAAAAAAGGATAAGTATTCATTTGTTTTACATTCTAGTCAGTGCACATGAAGTTTCTTAATCCTATATTCACAAAAATGAACGTAGAATATTCTAGTCAATCGGAAAAGAAATCAAACCGGAATATTCATTGGAAGGACTGATACTGAATCTCCAATACTTTGACTACCTGATGCAAAGAGCGTCCTCATTGGAAAAGACCCTGGTGATGGGAAAGATTGAAGGCAGGAGGAGAAGGGGACAACAGAGGCTAAGATGGGTGGATGGCATCACCAACTCAATGGACATGAGTTTGAGCAAGCTCCAGGAGATGGTGAAGGACAGGGAATCCTGGTGTGCTGCAGTTCACGGAGTCGCAGACAGTCAGACACGACAGAGCAATGGAACAACAGCAACTTAATATCAGCATGTCAGCACAAATCTGGAAGGCCAATATCATATAATATGGCACTCAAAATACAACTTGCAAACGAAATACGTCTCTGCCCCAAAGCCATCCATTCACCATGCTATACTACTCAATACAGGGCCCGGCTATTGAAATACAAAAAATATATGTATATAAATAATCAAGAGCATAAGAAGCAAGAAGAATAAATTGTGAAGTTATAGTATTGCTGTGTTTAGCTTTTCATGTTGAGAAAACATAATTTGGAGAGAAAATATTAAAAAGAAAATGCCTGAGCATATTGTGGAATTGAATGAAAACATGAAATCTCCAATTCAGAAGAAAGGGTGACCAAATAAAATATCTTGGGAAAGAGGCAATGCCAAAAGAAATATATCAAAACAGAATCAGAAAGATAAAAGAGCAAGTGTTACATGTTGCCAGAAAGAAAATACAAACAGCAAACAAACAGAAATCTATTAAAGAAGAAAGTGAGAAACTAGTGGCTAAAAGCTAAACTAATACTTACTTTAGTCTAAAGCCTCAATGATAATGGGTAATTTGGGTGGTAAGTAAAAATACAGAATGAAATACTAAGAAAAAGTTTAAATACCCTAAGTTCTAATCTAAGTTCTAATACATTTTGAATAAATAATTTAGCAGTTTTGAAGCTTGTTAAAATATTAAAAGAAGTCATTTAGAAAAAGGACAAATATACTGAATACCTGTCAATGCCATACAGGAAGAAAACAATAACATTATTTTTTAATCCCAAAGAATTAGAAGAGGGAGAAAAAGAACTTTCCTGGTGGAATTTAACTATTTAAAATGTTTTCAACTGTGTCTGCTACAAAAAAAAAATCATAAGATTGTCATCTAAACAGCAGCATCCCACCTTATGGCACTGTCTTTTCTTAATGTTGTTAGATCTTAGTAACAGATTGTAACACAGGCTGATGTTTGTCTAATATTCCAATTCTGTAGTGCCCAGCTGAAAGTATATTTTTCTAATTAAAAAAAAAAATATGCCTCCAAGAAAAAACCCCATTGTTTGTTGGGTCTTCTAGGAGAGCTTTATCAAGGATGTTTATGGAGTGGTAAGTCTCTAGACTAGAGCCTTTTGGAAATACATGCTTTCCTTCACTGGAAAATAGTCAATATGGTAGCTACACCATCTTGTGAATGGAGTCCTTATGTTTAGGATGGCAGAACTGAATGACAGAAGGAATCAGGAACAATGTGTTTACATGAGCCCACGCCAACCAGCCTTAAATTGGCAAACTAAAGACTTCATCATTTATGAAAGGAAAACAAATCTCTACCTTGTTTAAGTCACTTTCATTGTGTCCCCATTAATATTGGCAAATGCAGTCATAACAGATGTACATATACACTATTTTTTAAGGTTATATAAACTTTTATATTTAAGTTTCTGTTTTCAATTCAGTTCAGTCGCTAAGTTGCACTCAACTATTTGTGACCCCATGGACTGAGGCAGGTCAGGTTTCCCTGTCAGTAAACAACTCCCAGAGTTTACTCAAATTCATGTCCATAGAGTCAGTGATACCATCCAAACATCTCATCCTCTATTGTCCCCTTCTCCTCCCGCCTTCAATCTTTCCCAGCATTAGGGTCTTTTCTAATGAGTCAGTTCTTCGTATCAGATGGCCAAAGTATAGGAGTTTATCATCAGCATCAGTCCTTCCAATGATTATCCAGGACTGATTTCCTTTAGGATGGACTGGTCCGATCTCCTTGCAGTCCAAGGGATTCTCAAGAGTCTCAGTTCAGTTCAGTCACTCAGTCGTGTCCGACTCTTTGCGACCCCATGAATCACAGGACTCCAGGCCTCCCTGTCCATCACCAACTCCCGGAGTTCACTCAGACTCAAGTTCATCGAGTCCGTGATGCCATCCAGCCATCTCATCCTCTGTCGTCCCCTTCTCCTCCTGCCCACAATCCCTCCCAGCATCAGAGTCTTTTCCAATCAGTCAACTCTTAGCATGAGGTGGCCAAAGTACTGGAGTTTCAGCTTTACCATCATTCCTTCCAAAGAAATCTCAGGGCTGATCTCCTTCAGAATGGACTGGTTGGATCTCCTTGCAGTCTAAGGGACTCTCAAGAGTCTTCTCCAACACCACAGTTCAAAAGCATCAATTCTTCGGTGTTCAGCCTTCTTCACAGTCCAACTAGACAGACCTTAGTCGGCAAAGTAATGTCTCTGCTTTTGAATATACTATCTAGGTTAGTCATAACTTTTCTTCCAAGGAGTAAGCGTCTTTTAATTTCATGGCTGCAGTCACCATCTGCAGTGATTTTGGAGCCCCCAAAAATAAAGTCTGACGCTGTTTCTACTTTTTCCCTATCTATTTCCCATGAAATGATGGGACCGGACGCCATAATCTTCGTTTTCTGAATGTTGAGCTTTAAGCCAACTTTTTCGCTCTCCTCTTTCACTTTCATCAAGAGGCTTTTTAGCTCCTCTTCACTTTCTGCCATCAGGGCGGTGTCATGTGCATATCTGAGGTTACTGATATTTCTCCCGGCAATCTTGATTCCAGCTTGTGTTTCTTCCAGTCCAGCGATTCTCATGATGTACTCTGCATATAAGTTAAATAAGCAGGGTGACAATATACAGCCTTGACGTACTCCTTTTCCTTTTTGGAACCAGTCTTCTCCAGCACAATTCAAAAGCATCAATTATTCAGCAATTAGCTTTCTTTATAGTCCAAAACTCACCTTCATACATGACTACTGGAAACACCATAGCTTTGTCTAGACGTACTTTTGTTGGCAATGTAATGTCTCTTCTTTTTAATATGCAGTCTAGGTTGGTCATAGCTTTTCTTCCAAGAAGCAAGCATCTTTTAATTTCATGTCTGCAGTCACCATCTGCAGTGATTTTGGAGCCCCCAAAAATAAAGCCTGACACTGTTTCCCCTGTTTCCGCATCTATGCGCCATGAAGTGATGGCACTGTATGCCATGATCTTCATTTTCTGAATGTTGAGATTTAGCCAACTTTTTACTCTCCTCTTTTACTTTCATCAAAAGGCTCTTTAGTTCTTCACTTTCTGCCATAAGGGTGGTGTCATCTGCATATCTGAGATTATTGATATTTCTCCTGGCAATCTTGATTCCAGCTTGTGCTTCATCCAGCCCAGCATTTCTCATGATGCACTCTGCATATAAGTTAAATAAGCAGAGTGACAATATACAGCCTTGATGTACTCCTTCTTCTATTTGGAACCAGTCTGTTGTTCCATGTCCAGTTCTAACTGTTGTCTCCTGACCTGCATATGGGTTTCTCAAGAGGCAAGTCAGGTGGTCTGGTATTCCCATTTCTTTCAGAATTTTCCTCAGTTTATTGTGATCCACACAGTCAAAGGCTTTGGCTTAGTCCATAAAGCAGAAGATATTTTTCTGGAATTCTCTTGCTCTTTCCATCATTCAGCAGATGTTGGCAATTTGATCTCTGGTTCTTCTGCTTTTTCTAAAACCAGCTTGAACATCTGGAAGTGCATGGTTCATGTATTGCTGAAGTCTGGCTTGAAGAATTTTGAGCATTACTTTCATGAGAGATGAGTGCAATTGTGTGGTAGTTTGAGCATTCTTTGGCATTGCCTTTCTTTGGGATGGGAATGAAAACTGACCTTTTCCAGTCCTGTGGCCACTGCTGAGTTTTCCACATTTGCTGGCATATTGAGTGCAGCACTTTCACAGCATCATCTTTCAGGATTTGAAATGGGTCAACTGAATTCTATCACCTCCAATAGCTTTGTTCATAGTGATGCTTTCTAAGACCCACTTGACTTCACATTCCAGGATGTCTGGCTCTAGGTGAGTGATCATGCCATCATGATTATCTGGGTCATGAAGATCTTTTTTGTACAGTTCTTCTGTGTAGTCTTGCCACCTCTTCTTAATATCTTTTGCTTCTGTTATGTGCCTACCATTTCTGTCCTTTATTGTGCCCATCTTTGCATGAAATGTTCCCCTGGTATCTCTAATTTTCTTGAAGAGACCTCTAGTCTTTCCCATTCTGTTGTTTTCCTCTATTTCTTTGCATTGATCACTAGGG